>NC_086320.1:30478906-30778906 GCF_036172605.1 Pelobates fuscus
AAGCATAAGCATTTCATTTGTGTGGATCTCTGTTTCTTAATAACAGTTCAGCCTGAATAGATCTCCCTATCTGTATCGGACACATGTGCATACATGTGCCAGCCCTATTTCTGGTCTTCAAGAACTGCTTAGCTTTGGAACGCAAATCAGCTTTAACAAAAAATACACATGATAAAAATAAACACGCAAGGATTATTCTACTACTTTTGACTTACATTTGACATACATTTTGCTTTGCATTCATTTTAAATATCCGTCAATTCTCACATTAGTGAATAACCAGGGAGTTGAAGTGTCCCTGAGAGCTTATAGCTAGGTGCCTTAACGTTTGTAGTGAGACCAAACACAATAAAACTCCTTTTGGATCATAGCCCATGCTTTGATTTTTTAAAAAGCGGTGAATAAAACAACGTCCATTGCTAAAAGGTATCTGGAGAAATGCAGGTTGAAGTTTGAAACACAATGTCTATCTGTGCTTATTTGCATCTCAAGCTGGGAACTCTGGGATTTTTGTGGAAAAATTATTTCTCGAGTTTCTGTGCCGAGGGGGACTTCTTAAACAACTCGAGATATGTGGGTGATGCACAACTGTAACATAGATAGACAAGTCTATCTTCCATAATGTAAGCAAGTCTTATGGCTTGACTGGTGTGCAGATTTTTGTTTAACAATGTATTGACTATCCACAGACTTCAGGTGGAAGGGGTTTTCAATCACAATTTTTCCCCACTATAAGCTATTTGGATTTTGCTTCCCAAGCACTACCAAGCCTTAATAAGCAAACCAGTAACCAACCTCATGCTGATGAGTTGCATTAACAACGAAACAGGTGTCCATGAGTGGTTCACTGGCTTTGCATCTTTTCCTAAATTGTGTTCCAAGCAGTTGTATACTGCAAACACATATTAAAAGGAATCTATGTTTAAAATGGAATGAGGCAAAAATGTGATTCTTAACCGAATACCACACACAGCTAGACCAACTCCACTGTGACTAACTTAACTGTTAAATTTTCCTGTTATTCCTTATCGGAAAATGTGCTTTTTACCTCTATGCCATGTAATTGCCTCTCTTAACATGTTATATATAATCTTGTTACCACTGAAATGGCAGCACATGCTTGTTTGAAAACCTATGCACAACAAAATAAAGAATAAAAAAAAAAAAAAAACGTATTAAACTTATTTGCATATGCCCACCCAGAATCCTTTGCGGTTGTAACATCACTGCAGATTTGGGATTTCTGTGGGAAAAGCAAGTGTTATGGCTTGACTAGTGTGTAGATTTGTGTTTCACATTGTATTAACTTTCCATAATGTAACAAAGAAATAAGGATGTCGGTAATTACCTGTGCGGCCACAAGATGGAGCAGCACAGCAAGTGAAAAGAGCTGTAGGGTATTCACTGATGGAAGGATTTTGTCTAGATAAAACCATAAAACCAAATACGGCCGCAATTCAGTGGGCCCATGCAAATCTGCAGTAATTGCCCGGATGCATTTGGTGTCCACATGCAAAGTATAGGATTCAGAAGTTTAATGTAGGCAGTAAGTTGGCACCCTAATTAAATTATTCAAGGGGGGAACCTAGCGTCCCCCACCCAGCCACAATTCATGATCGACAAGTAGGTACTTTAAATAATAAAGGTATGGAGGAAAGGTGGACATGATGGGCATGGACACCACTCCCGTCCCTCCTGGGTGGCTTGGGGTCTCCAATCACCTAGCCACCCTCCATTAAAAATAAACAAACATTCTCACCCTAATAACAGGGGGCATTAAAACTAATCAGGAAAAACACAAAGTGCTCTGTGAATATATAGGCGCTTAGGTACAGTTATAAAAATATAACAAGTTCACACGCTACTACACTCAGGTGGATATCTGCCTATTACACCCCACACGTGAGAGCAAACAATCAGGAAGGTGTACAATACACCAACCAGAGAAGTGGAGCGTGTAAGGTGTACCACAGAATACACCTACCCTTTGTTGGGACACAGTGATTAAGCTGTAAAATGGGGGGGTGGGGAGGGAAAGGAGTGAATAATAGTGTAGTAACGTCAAGGGTATAAGTGGACTGTAGGTATCCAATGGTCCAACTCACATGGGAATGAGCCTTCTAGGACGGGCTCAGATCGGATAGGCAGAAGTGTACAAGGTGACACAATACCCTTCTCTGGTTGGTGTATTGTACACCTTCCGGTTTTTGATTGTTGGCATTAAAACTAATACCTGTAAAATATATATTTTTTCTTACAAATAGAAGTATTCTTATTTGTAACTTGAATTTTTTTCAGCACAGACTGACTTTGCCACGCTATGTAAGCTATTGCAACCAATAGAATATGGCTGACCATTTGCACTGTAACATAGAACAGTAGCATTAAAATCAGTGGCAGCCTGTGGTCCGGCTGTATTATAACTCGTAATCATCTTTCCAGTAATATGCTGCGTGAGTTGCAGACTGGTATTCGATTACACAAAACGTGTGCCTGGAAAAATACTAATTTGCTTCGGTTACTTTTTTTGTGGGACCTATTGCCTTCACAGGTGTTATCCTAAAGTTACACTCACTTTGTTTCCACTCTCTTCCTAAATACTTGACCCTTCTTGGGAACAATTCCCCAGAGCAAATGGTGGGAAGAAGGTATGATTTGCTAAGGGTGACTGTGAGAGGGCTGATGAGAGCAGGAAAATTGCCTGGAGGAGAGTATTTCTGCTCCTCTTGATCTGACAGCTGACAGACATTACCATTATAAGTATATATGGTTTAAAATAAAATTCAAAGGATCAATATATATATATATTTTATTCTCTAAAATTCTCCTAAAAAATAAATAATAAAATAAGTTGTGTGTACCATTAGGGATCGACCGATATTGATTTTTACGAGCCGATACAGATACCGATAATCTGTGAACTTTCAGGCCGATAACTTATTAATATTCTGTACGTTTACCATTTTAAAAAAATAAACTATTTCTACACAAATCTATTGTTAACTGAACATGTTTATTTTATTTATTTTGCAAAAAAATGCACAAAATATACATGTCAGTCAGAATTGTTTATGTTTTCAAGAACATATGTGTGTAGTGGATGCAGTGTATGTTTGTGTAGTGGATGCAGAGTGTGTGTTTGTGTAGTGTGTGTATAGTGAATGCAGTGTGTGTGTGTGTGTAGTGTGTATATAATGAATGCAAAGTGTGTGTTTGTGTAGTGTGTGTATAGTGAATGCAGTGTGTGTGTAGTGTGTATATAATGAATGCAGAGTGTGTGTGTGTAGTGTGTATATAATGAATGCAGAGTGTGTGTGTGTAGTGTGTATATAATGAATGCAGAGTGTGTGTGTATATAATGAATGCAAAGTGTGTGTTTGTGTATATAATGAATGCAAAGTGTGTGTTTGTGTATATAATGAATGCAAAGTGTGTGTTTGTGTATATAATGAATGCAAAGTGTGTGTTTGTGTAGTGTGTGTATAGTGAATGCAGAGTGTGTGTGGTGTGTATATAATGAATGCAGAGTGTGTGTGTGTAGTGTGTATATAATGAATGCAGAGTGTGTGTGTGTATATAATGAATGCAGAGTGTGTGTGTGTGTAGTGTGTATATAATGAATGCAGAGTGTGTGTGTGTGTAGTGTGTATATAATGAATGCAGAGTGTGTGTGTGTAGTGTGTATATAATGAATGCAGTGTGTATATAATGAATGCAGAGTGTGTGTGTGCAGTGTGTATATAATGAATGCAGAGTGTGTGTGTGTAGTGTGTATCTAATGAATGCAGAGTGTGTGTGTGTGTGTATATATAATGAATGCAGAGTGTGTGTGTGTGTGTGTAGTGTGTATAGTGAATTCACTCCAATGTCTTTTATAGAAAAATAAAACAACTTTTAATACATATTGTAAAAAAACAAATCAACGTTTCAGCTCACATAAGGAGCTTTCATCAGGATTGTATTTTTGCATTTAGCGTTTTATATATTGGGGATACAAACTATAAAAAACAGTTTCCATTGGAGTGCTCCTTTAAGCGATTTTAAAATATTTAAGGAAACGTGCTTGGACCTCTCCAGCAGTGACCCCACATGTCAAAAGACATAATGTTAACATCTTATCTTTTTGTTTTTTAAAGCAGGTCTTTAATATAATATTGTACTTCACAATTTTATCTAACTTTGCATTTAAACTGCTCCTTAAAACTGATTTTGCTAGCAATTCTACAACCGATCAATGGGTGCCTGTAAACAATTTCCGTAGATCTCAAATTCCTCACGAAGAACAAGATCATATTCTGCAGACTCTGCAAGCACAAATAATTAACTCCCCACTTAAGCAAACTCCAGATTGTGAAAGCTAGCCTCTCATGGTAAGTAAAACTTGGGGTTGCATAAATAATTCTTCCAATACTGCACATTGAAGGAAAAGACCAGACAGACCACATCACAGGATAGAAAAATACCCACAAAAACCAAGAAATGTAAAACTTACAGAGGACCCTCATACCTCAAAATACGTGAATAACACCATCACCATAGGAATGCATTTACCTTTCACGGCAACGGCACTTCATTAGACCCAGGAGCACCTAATTTGCGTCAACAAGCACAAACAGATGTAACAAAGGCTGAACTTGATGGAGACAAATCAGCCTGTGCAACATGTAACTATTTAAAAATAAAAATCAGAACATTTGCAAATTTTCTTCATACTTGCTCACATCAAAACTGATCTTGGTAAATTATAATGCGCCTTTTTTTAATGTTTTTAATGCCATCAAAGCCTCGCGTAACTAAATAATCATATGTGCTGATTACATGTACACTTTTGCAGTGGGGGCGGAGCTAGCCTTGAAATCGAGTGTTAGTCTCAGGCGTGAGCTACGACAGAGGGCAAAATCCACATCCATCGGGCAAATCAAATGAAAATGGGACACCCCAAACGAGCTACATCAGTCCAACATTCATCGGGTAAAACCCCTGCAACCAAATCAGGAGCCCTTACCAAATTTGTCAGTGATAACACGGAATCACACTCCTGTGCTCTAAGCCCCAATATGGCTCCAGACTTGCCATGTGCAAATGCCCCACCATCCAGCCCTGGAGACTCTGACCACTCTGCCTCCCTACCAGATACTTACCTCAGGGAAATCCTAAAAAAAAGTCTACCTTCAAAGCAGGATCTGGCAACTATGCTGAGCATACTAGGGGCCTCCTTCCAGTTCAAGCTTGACACAATTGGAGCAGATATACGCAACATCGGAGATAGAGTGAGCCCCTGGAAGACGATAGGGACATTATCAACACTCAGGTATAACACCTGCAAACCCTTCTTGATACTCACTCTGACTACTTTTCTGCGCTGCAAAGATCCCTCAACGACCTCGATAATCAAGGGAAGAGGCACAATCTGTGGATTAAATGCCTCCCAGAAAACGCACAAGAGGATCTCTTTGTCACCTTGCCTGATCTCTTCAGCCTAATATTGGAAAGACCCTCATAGTCGTCCATCTTGCTTGACAGAGAACAAACGGCCCTGCGACCACGAGGCGCACAGACTGACAGACCAAGAGACATAGTATGCAGGCTGCATTATTTTGCCTGTAAGGAGGACATCCTCTGCGCACTGAGACAAGCAACACAGCCCCTGCTTTACCGTGGCAATAAGATTGCGATCTACCCCGACCTCTCTTGGATGACTCTGCAGGCCCGCAGAGTCCTAAAACCCATCACAGATCACCTCAGAGCAAGGAAACTACGATATCACTGGGGCTTCCCTTTCGCCCATTCGTGACTTATAAAGGCTCCACACACACTATACACAGTGTGAAGGACGTGCCCTCATTCCTCCAGGCCGGATGTCAGGATTTCCGACTGGTATGGCCTGGTCCAACCTTCCCAAGCACCACAACTTCCACAAAGACCGCAGTGGCAGCAGGCTTCCAAGAAAAAGAAGAACCAACCCTAACGACAGGCCACCAGACTCCGACGAGAAGCACGGCTACGCTTAGAAAAAAGAGAGCAGTCTTTGGCAGCCTCTGTGGCGGATGAAATGGGGTTCCTGATGAGCGGACACTGTTTTTTTATCGTTGTATCCTTCAAGAACCCCTTTCTTTTTACACCTTTTCTTACTTGCATTTATTTTTAACTTTTTAATGTTTATCCACTATACGATTACATCGCCTAAATTACATTCCCCATGTTGACTTTCTAGCTGGATGCACTGTATTGGGGGAGCGAAGAAGCTGGGAAATCCCCCTCCCCCTCAGACGACGCCGGATATACCACGATGTCTCGATATGTGTAAGGTGTTCTGACTTATGATGTATATGCCAATATATTTCTTCCTAAACCTGTTATCCGAGATGGGTCCAGTCCCCCTATTGTCCTACATATACTGTTTGTCCCCAAGTCTTTCCAATTGAAGCTCAACCTCCTGTTAAATGACCCTGCTATAGAATCACAAACTCGACAATCCATACTAGACTACTTCAACGAAAACACTGAACCTTCCACATCCCCCACCATTACATGGGAAGCGCATAAATGTGTCCTCAGAGGCAAATTTATAGCCTTAGCACCCACTCACAAAAAACTAAGGGAAGCCCGAGTGCGCTCTCTTACCGCTGACATTCGTCAGATGGAACAGTCTCACAAACAAAACAGATCATTAGACACATACAAATGCCTGGTAGACAAGAGGTCAGAACTTCAACAATTGCTGAAGTGTAAGCTGCTGCTTACGAAATACTCTTACTACTCACAAGGAAACAAAAGTGGTCGGTTATTGGCCAATGCCTTGAAACAGGCCCGACAAACTACTTTTATAGAACAAATTAGAAAGCCCTCAGGAGAACTTACTCATAAGCTCCCCGAAATTACAAACTCCTTTCATGACTTCTACTCTAAGCTCTACAATCTTAGGGACACACCACCAACCAAGGAGGACATTCAAAATGTATTATCCAACAGAATAACACACACTATACCGCCCAACTTGCTACGAACCCTTGACTTGCCAATCACGGAAGACTAATTCAAATTGACAGCAAGCCAACTCCCACTGTGTAAAAGCCCAGGGCCAGATGACTATAAAGATAGGTACTATAGACTATTTGCACACAAGCTCTTTAAACCCTTTGTGCAAGCCTGCAATTCCCTCCTAAGCTCCGCCATCCTACCTGCCTCCTCCCTAGAAGAACATATAGCACTGATACCCAAACCAGGAAAAGACTGTTGTAGCTTTTTCCCCATATCCTTTATCAATGTTGACCTGAAAATTGTCACTAAAATACTTTCAGATCATCTTCACCCCATAATGCAATCACTAATCCATCCTGATCAGTCGGGGTTTGTTCCAGGCAGAGGCCAAACATCACAAAACAATTGAGCCTAATTCACTTATTGCACAACTCCCCCTGTACGAGGCTCCTTCTCTCGATCGCCGTCGATAATGCATTTGACAGAGTGGAATGGTCTCTGATATTCTCAACACTGCAAGCACTAGGGTTTGGCACTAACTGGCTCAAGTCATCTATTCTGATCCTACATCAAATTCAGAATCAACGGCCAAACGTCTGAACCGGTCCACATCCGAAATGGCATGAGACAGGGGTGGCCTTTTGTCACCCCCTTTTATTTATCCTCACACTAGAACCTTTCTGGCAAGAAATTAGAGATAACCCTGATATTCACGGCTTCCGCTGTCACAACAACCACTACAAAACTTCAGCGTTTGCCAACCTTCTTTTTAGCAGCACAGATCCCTTGAAATCAATGACACCCCTCCTGGACGAAATTAAACTTTATAACAGAGTATCCAACTTCCAGGTCAACCCATCCAAAAGTGAAACCCTACCATTACGCATTGATGACAACCCTAGGGCAACCCTACAATCCAGACACCCCTTTAAATGGTCTGACACAAGTATCCAATATTTAGGTGGCCACCTTCCTTCCAAACTTTATGAACTCAATTACAACCTACTCCTTCAAACAATCTCTGCAAACCTTAAATCCTGGGATAAACCGCACATTAGTTGGACATGCAGAATTATCATCCTAAAGATGAACACTCTTGCCGTGTGCCAGACTCCTATATATCATACAAGTACTTTTAATAAAGATACCCAAATCTTTCTTTGCTAATGTCCAACAATTGTTCACCAAATTTGCGTGGTCCAATAAACACCCGAGGATAGCATTCCATGTATTGAAGCGCCACAAACTGCAAGGTGGACTTGGACTGCAACATATTGAACTATACTACAGAGCGATCATGCTTACCAGAATATATGAATGGTTCCACCCCTTTAACGACAAACTATGGGTGACCATAGAAAATAAAATGTTCACTGTGCCTCTTTATACAGTCGCATGGCACAACAAAGGGAAGAATCTCCTGTCTACCAATTCCCTCCACCACCCAACGATAGCTCCTACACTACAGACTTGGACACACACTATTACTTTTCAACCATCTATTCACAGCGGCCTCTCTCTTAATCCCTACCAAGTGGAAAAATACCGCAGACCCATCTATTAGGGAATGGATACAGAAGAGTTGAAAATCTGAGAGTGATGGAAGAACTGCACTAATCATTGACCCACAAATACACCTTATACTGCAAAGTCTGGGATCCCTGGTTGAGTTTCATGCAAAAAGATACACAATTCACTCGCCCATGGCATTGAGCTACTTATCTCCCGCCTAGATTATCCCTAACCTCATAGGTTGCCCGAACCTTTGCCAACAACCCTGACGAGGGAATCATTACACCACCTGTATTGGTTATGGGCAATGATAAATGTTCTATTATTGTGTTCCCATTCATGTGCAATAACTTATGATACCTATAGGGGGTGTAGTGAGCACTGTGACGTAGCGTGAATAAAGATGGCTGCCGCATAGTCAATGAGACATGTGCTTTAGGGAGGAAGTGACCTATAGGTGGCCTAGTGAGCACTGTGACGTCGAGTGAATAAAGATGGCTGCCACATAGTCAATGAGACATGTGCTTTAGGAAGGTATTGAGAATTCTTAAGTCACTTCCTTTCACAAATGACCACATGTAGTATCCGCCTCCTAGAGATGACCATTAGGTATTGGTTATGTTACCTCTGTGGGCGGATACTAGATGGGAGGTTATTCAAGGGGTTACCAGAAACCTGAGAGCAGTTTCATGACTGGGTCGGAAGAAGCCAGGTGTCTTTAGAGGTGCCCATGTAAATCCATTTAACATGTGGCAAGGAACTCACCTCATTGTTCTGTGTGTTATGCTGATTCAATTATCCTGTGTAAGCTGCTGAATCTCCATGAATAGAGCTAAGTAGATTTCTTACCTGAATGTATTGTTTATAGCAGTGTGTGTTTTTTTTAAAGTATTTGGTTTTTTTTTTGTGTGCTTGATAATTGTATTCCCAGTAAAGTTTTGTTTATACTTTCATCAAAACTTTGCCTCTTGTCTGTTCATTCAAGATATTCACTAATATTTATGTGATTGACCAGTATACCTTTTATTATTTTATTTGTGGTATTATTTCATATTTATGAAATTCAGAACTTCATAAATATAAAGAAATTACTTAATTTACCATTACACCACCCTACCAAGCTGGACTAATATAGCAAAGCTCTCACTACCCAATGCTACGCAGCCAGTGGGCAGCACCGCCTGTTTCGCGCTGTTGTCCAATGACACCCCACTCCCTACCCACCCCCATGGCAGTGGGGGATACTCTCCCCTTTATTTCTATAATTGTCTCCTCTATATGGGCTAAGAGCAAGATGGGTCTACTTTAACTTTCAAACACTTGATAGACCCGTTGTTCATGTTCAACATCATGTACTCGTTGCCACATTCATGCTTGGAACTTAGACATGTTAATGTTTATCCTAACAGCACCTACTACCTACTGATCTGGAAATCTCATTATGCTTTAATGCTTGATGATGTACTTCTACATTTCCCTTAATAAACTTTAAAAAAATAAATGGGAGACCTGCCTCTCAGTTACCAAAAAAATAAAAAAAACCTACAAACTTTCTGCTAACATAATGCAAGAGGTAGGCCCAACACACACACATATAAAATGATTGTACCAATCAAGTGCCTTTCATCCTAGTCTAATTCGGTATCCCTTTTATGCAGTTCAGTGGAACAGCTGAGTTAGCCAATAGTAGCCATAACACTGCATTCACAGCTCCCTCCCAGTGAAAGAGGCGTTTCACAGCCATGGCCAGACATGAATGGCCACAAGAAGGAATATGCATAGCACCACAGCCCTCAGCACTGCACCAATATCTAAACAGATTTTGGAAAAAAAAGAGAAAGAAGAACAACAACCCAAATAGTGGAACAGCACATACTCTAGAACATTCGCCATGGTCTAATGCCATTCTATACTAAGTGACAAGCAGAACATGTTTGTCAGAGTTTTAGTCACATACCGTCAAAATAAAAACAAAATAAAACAGCCTCTCTACATAGAATTTCCGCACCAAACATTTCAAAGGAAAATTATGCCATATGGCCCAAGAACACAATAGTAACAGTGGCCTGGAAATGTAAAATGTACTTGTCCAAGGGGCTAAAGTGATAGCCCAATCTACTTGTCCTGACACAAAATTTAGAGTTAGAAGGTTTTGGGACACTGCCTAGACACACAATCCCTCAGCCCGAACAGGAGGACAGATTGCAGATATCATGGATAGAGGAGAACAAAATGGAGTTGCCCATGTACTGCCATTCGGCCCAAGGAAGAAATGTTAATACACAAAAATGCAAGTGGGAAGGGTGGGGTGTGATAATTGAATTTCAAAGGGCACATGCAAAAGAAAACTCGAAGAAGGGAAAAAAAAAAAATTGTGGTACGGTCATGTTTTAACACTTTTTTTGCACGGTGCACATATGCTTTTGGGAAATACATAATTAGACTTGTTTATCTCAAGACTTGGCTCACACACAATGCTGTGTTAGGACATCATTAGCCTCTTCACTGCAGTGCTTTTTAGTATATACTGTACAAAGCAGGTAACACGTACCTTCCGTATTAATGGTCTCGATCTTGGCTGGGTAATAGCGACAATCCGTCCAGCGAGCCAGCACTTCATCTCCTTCTTTAAAATCCTGTTTGAAAAGTTATAATGTTAATCCTTATTTTTAATCAAGTTTTAATACAGTAGTTTTGTTATTCTGTAAAGAGAGATCTACATTTTAAACTTCCTTTAATACAGAGTGTTTAATTTAGTATTTTCTTTTATCTCCTGTTTGGTTAATAGCCTGCTAGAGCTTACAGGAGCCTCATGTGTGATTAGAAATCAATTATCAAAGCATGAGAAAATAACTTAAACCTAAAGTAAATACACTGTAAGTAAACTTTTTTTTCATGTTGGCTGTGTGAGTGACAGCCAGGGGAGGTGTGGCTAGTTCTGCATAATCAAACACGTGATTTAACTCCTAAATGGCAGAGAATTGAGACTGCAGAGGAACAATCTAAAACACAGAAACTCCTACGTGTTGGTGCGCAGAGTATACCTTTAACCACATGAAAAGAGGTTACATATCCTATTACAAGCAGTTACATTACAAACAGTCACTACTCCATGACAGCTAGTGCCTTTAACACAGATTCCAATATTAAGAAGGCATAATTACCTTTCCTCAATCGATTCATCTTTTCTTCCTTTCTCTTCTATTTTTCTGAAAATACATAAGGCAAAGAAGAGACTTCTTTGCCTCATGTATTTTTCTTCCGCATGACAAAATTTGACAAGGGAGCTTCAGGCCAGCTACACTTCTTTTATCAAATAAAATCTTCAAGAATACTTATCTCTGCTCCAAACTCGTAAGGCTCTTCTGTCTTCAACCGTTTATCGAGCTTTTTCAGTACAATCTCCCCAAGTTTCAATGCCAGGCGACAACCACAGAAAGCATATTACGAAAGAACACTACAATTCTATAGATTTTATAGTGATCGTTGTGATAGTTACTAAAGTTCAGTTGATGAGCACACACTCAGCTGAGATCAGTGGGGAGGATATACTGTGTTTGACGCCAGGGGGCTGTATGAATGAGAAACATACCTCCGCATTTCATCTTAATAACTAATCTATGCTCAACAAGCATGCGCTCCAATAACATAACATGGGATATATTACCTAAAATGAGAATGGTCAGAAACACAAGGTGAAATTTAAATTTAAGGTCAAAGTAACAGAACTGGGAGCATAGCTGATTGGAAATTTTGTTTCTTCAGTTTCGCTATTTTGGCTTTTAATTTGACATTCACTTTGAATTCCCACTTTAGTGAATAACTCTGCAAGTATTGTATCCACCAGTGGATTGTGGGTAAAGCAAAACACCTGGGAACCTAACCTATGCCATTCTGTATATTACTTTGCAAGTGGCTTGGAGCATTTTGCATTAACATGCATGTCTGAATGGGGCGTTGTGACAAACGCTCCTTACCCTGGATGTTTACCACGAACTCCTGGAGGAGTGTGGGAGCTGGCCCCTGACCCACCGACTATGGGCCATGTACAATGTGACAAACTCACTATTTATTCTGGTCGCAAGACATATTCCTCCTAGTTCCTGGTATAAAGTTTCCTCAACACAAATAAAATTCCCCAGTTTGGCAGTTACAATCTACCGAACCCGACCATCCCATAGCTCATTAACTACAAACTAATCACAAACTTAAGTGCTCTCTCTGTGTGGCCGCCGTTCGTATAACCGAACAACACGTGCTGGAGAGAACGGCAGCCATCTTGTCGCACAAACGCAGGCAGCGGGACTTGGTGGTTGAGTGTCTGTAACTCTACATCGGGCACTCGACCTCACGAACACCGGCAAATTCACATGAACGCCTGCTTCTTTCCACGACAAGCCAGGAGAGCACTGTTCAGTAGGATTATTCGCACGAACAAGGCGAACAATCGCTACCTATGAGCCAGGGGAACCTTTAATCTTTTTTGTTCGTTTTGGAATGTTCGAAATTGAACAACCGCTACCACGGATTCTATGGAACTAATTTGGGCAGACCGCCCCGGTGGCGATTAGGCTGTGTTCGTGGGATTTGAGCGCTATTTGGATATGTTGGGCGCTCAGATCCAGGCTATCTAGGGATATAATGCTTGTTGTAGTTCAGATATATGTTATGTGCATTTTTAATGGTTTTTGTTAATATTTTGTAACTCTAGTGCCTAGGAGAAAATTAGATTAAGCAAAAGCTGGCTCTCTTATCTCCCAGGCACAGAGGAGCCTGGGCAGGCTTACTGTACAAATGAATGGAGACCCCATGCTGGGAGTCTGTGTATATAAGCAGTTTATTGTACCCTTCATTAAGTCTTGGCTAATGTTTTGGTAGCTCGAGTTATAATCACTGCATCACTTCGGAACCTGGGAAACTTCAACGGATATACTCAGTCAGAGTATAGGGGATCTGTTACAGGCCTTTGTCTAACTTGAAAATGCTGGTGAGAGTTTAAAGTTAAATGGTTATTCCCAGCACCATGACAACTAGGCTAGTCGCACCTCCGTCACAAACGACTTAGGCAGCCTGGAACTCTATCAATTGTGTGCAAAAATCTGTTGTTAGTGCACACAACTTGTTGGCAACAGATGTAATGAGCTTCTCTCCTGTAGCCGAAGTCTGTGTCTCTCCTCCCACACATTGGTGTTGTGTCTCATGCCTTCCTCCCTCTACCCCTCCATTCTGAGCTGGTGAAATGGTCCGGTCTAACACTTCTCTACAAGAGGCATTTGATTGGACCTGCCGAGGCCCTTGGATGGAGGCGTGAAGAACAATGCTGGTAGCTTCTCCCAGTACTGGATTTCAGATAAGTGTTTAAAGAAGGGTACATAGCTAGTAATGCCCAATAGGGAATGATACATTTAAAATCAAGTTTAAAAAAAAAAAAAAAAAAACTACCGGTACTTTGTCTTATGCATTTTTCTACATTTGAGAATTGTGACTTGCCTAAAGTTCCATCCTCGGTCAAGATTTCCAAGTGTAGAAAAATATATAAGACAAAGACGTCCACATTATATTATGTTTTTAAAGAGAAATAGATCAGAAACAAAGAAAAGATTCTTAAAGAGGAAACAATATGAGAATGCCAAGACTGAGGTGACAGAGCTAAATAAATAAAATCACCTAGACCAGGGGTAGGCAACCTTCGGCTCTACAGATGTTGTGGACTACATCTCCCTTGATGCTTTGCCAGCAATATGGCTGTAAAAGCATTATGGGAGATGTAGTCCAAAACATCTGTAGAGCCGAAGGTTGCCTACCCCTGACCTAGACTGAAGTAGCTTGAAGAGTTCATGTCATGCATCATATTTTGTCATCAAGACAGAAAAAAAGAAAAATCTAGTTGCGCATAAAAAGGCAAAATATTTAATATACAGGACAAAACAAATGTGTTTACACACGATACTGAGCTTTAGAGTCTGGCTTTAGAGAGAAGTGCTCTCTCCCCCAGTAAAAGGACAGAAGTGAGTCGTCAAAAGGTATGCGGCTGCATTGAGAAATGGTCACCCATGGTTAGTGACACACTGGGATGGGCAGCTGCAGTCAGTATTGTGCCAACCCCTTTATTTGCTGCCTAAACCTTGACAGTCATGTAAAAACAACGGATATTGGAATTAAAAGTATAAATAGATATAAAAATAACTGTGAACGCAGAGTTATGTTGTGGTTTGAGTTTAAGAAGTCATGATGAAACTCTATGAGGGAGGTTTTTTTCTAGGTTCTAGATTAAATTACTGGATGGCCATAGTGATCCTTCATCTTGAATTTGTCAATCCTCAATCTAATGAAACCTTTAGAATTCTCCAAAACTGTATAGACACAGCTTGATTACAATTTGGAGTTTAGCAGATAACTCGGAAGAGTCCGTAAGGAATCTCATGGCACAATAACGAAGCAAGAATCCCATTCCCCAAATGAAAAATAAAAGCCCAATGCCTTTGAACCCAGTACCTTAAAGGGACACATCTCATTGAAGTGGTCCGTGTGCACTGTCCCTGTTCCCTTAACCCAGCAATGCAAAAATTTGGAGTGTTAAGATGGCCTCTCGTGGCAGTCTATTAGATACTAGAGGTGCTTCCTGGAGTCTAACTCCATTAAATAATGCTTTGCAAGAAGATGTCCAGTGTCTTGAAAACCTCTATAGTAAAGTATTAAGGCAATGCTTTCTTGTAGGGAAGGTGTAATGCTTGTCCATATTTAATGGCCCTAGACTGAAACACAATCCGTGTGTACATCCAGCCACAAAAAGTCCTCGACAGTCTCCCAGCATACCCCCCTGTCTACAGCGGGGCTGTGCCTGTTGCCAAACTCTGATCACTATGCATGCTTTACTGTGTAAGCTGGGAAATTTCTATTCTGATGTCAGTACTGCCGTCAGAAGAGTGAATCCCTTTGTGTTCTACTTAGGGTTGCAGGGTTATTGATGGTGTAGGGTTAAGGTTAGGACTGGTATAGTGCAAGTGTAAACTACTAAAGTTTTAAAATCCTAGACATTTTGGGCATTTAGAATCTGGACTGATACGTGAATCAATTCGGAGTTATTTTTCTTTAGTTGGACTTTTTTTTTTTTTTTGCCTTTTTCCAGTTTGATTCATAATTAACGTGGTGTTATCTAAAAAATAAACATTTCTGTCCTTTATAACAACAATATAGAATATATACGGTTGCACTTGAAGATAAATTAAATAAAAGTGGAACAAACTCAACGCACAAATTCTAGGTTTTGTATTGGTTCAGCAGTTGGACAATTGCATCTCTCCCTAAATTGTTGTTTCTGCCATCTGTGGCTTCAGTTCTGATATTTTGTTCTAAAATGTGAAATTTGATTTGAATTCCCAGCAATACACACTTTAATGAATAACCCTGTTATAGTTCCAAAATAAAATAATGTAGGATATGATCAATGAATTTTAGCGCATTCTACCATGTTTTGGTTATACACTTACATAGTTTTCTTCTTCTTCTTCTTCTTTTAACCCTTCTTTTCGTAAGGCAGGTTTCTCGAGAGGACGGATCCGGGTGCTGTCCCAATGTATCCACTCATCATATCGACTACTCCAGCGCTCAAAATGAATTAACACCTTCCCCGCCTCATAGTCTATCTTTTCAATTTTTGATGTGTACCTGCAATCAAAATATTCACAGAATAAACTTACGAGCAAACTAAGACATTAATTCAGGTTACAGCTATGCGTGTGTACCATAAGTTTATCTCCAAAGGACCATAACTACTACAGTCCATCGTCTCTCAATCCCACAAGTGCCTGAGGCAGAGCTCCTTGCTCTCTGTATTTCTAATGTAAAAGTGGAATAATCTGTTTTATAATACTAAGAGTGTCCTTTACATTTAATAAAAAAAAAAATAGAACATTATACACCGTCAGGGTTAGTCAGTAAAGTGAATTCAATGTACATTTCAAAATGTTATCCAAAAAAAATTAGAATAAGAAAATAATTCTAAGTCAGCTTGGCTATTTTGATCTTCTAATTGAAATTCCCTTTGTATTCACTTTAACCCCTTAAGGACCAAACTTCTGGAATAAAAGGGAATCATGACGTGTCAGACACGTCATGTGTCCTTAAGGGGTTAAATTCCTGACAATTTTTGCTTTAGTAATAAAAAAAAATGTAAAAAAAAAACCTGAATGAGAAGCATATTCAAAAGAAATTTTTAAAAAGCACTTAATTCTACAGGGAGTGCAGAATTATTAGGCAAATGAGTATTTTGACCACATCATCCTCTTTATGCATGTTGTCTTACTCCAAGCTGTATAGGCTCGAAAGCCTACTACCAATTAAGCATATTAGGTGATGTGCATCTCTGTAATGAGAAGGGGTGTGGTCTAATGACATCAACACCCTATATCAGGTGTGCATAATTATTAGGCAACTTCCTTTCCTTTGGCAAAATGGGTCAAAAGAAGGACTTGACAGGCTCAGAAAAGTCAAAAATAGTGAGATATCTTGCAGAGGGATGCAGCACTCTTAAAATTGCAAAGCTTCTGAAGCGTGATCATCGAACAATCAAGCGTTTCATTCAAAATAGTCAACAGGGTCGCAAGAAGCGTGTGGAAAAACCAAGGCGCAAAATAACTGCCCATGAACTGAAAAAAGTCAAGCGTGCAGCTGCCAAGATGCCACTTGCCACCAGTTTGGCCATATTTCAGAGCTGCAACATCACTGGAGTGCCCAAAAGCACAAGGTGTGCAATACTCAGAGACATGGCCAAGGTAAGAAAGGCTGAAAGACGACCACCACTGAACACAAGACACACAAGCTGAAACGTCAAGACTGGGCCAAGAAATATCTCAAGACTGATTTTTCTAAGGTTTTATGGACTGATGAAATGAGAGTCTTGATGGGCCAGATGGATGGGCCCGTGGCTGGATTGGTAAAGGACAGAGAGCTCCAGTCCGACTCAGACGCCAGCAAGGTGGAGGTGGAGTACTGGTTTGGGCTGGTATCATCAATGATGAGCTTGTGGGGCCTATTCGGGTTGAGGATGGAGTCAAGCTCAACTCCCAGTCCTACTGCCAGTTTCTGGAAGACACCTTCTTCAAGCAGTGGTACAGGAAGAAGTCTGCATCCTTCAAGAAAAACATGGTTTTCATGCAGGACAATGCTCCATCACACGCGTCCAAGTACTCCACAGCGTGGCTGGCCAGAAAGGGTATAAAAGAATCTAATGACATGGCCTCCTTGTTCACCTGATCTGAACCCCATTGAGAACCTGTGGTCAATCATCAAATGTGAGATTTACAAGGAGGGAAAACAGTACACCTCTCTGAACAGTGTCTGGGAGGCTGTGGTTGCTGCTGCACGCAATGTTGATGGTGAACAGATCAAAACACTGACAGAATCCATGGATGGCAGGCTTTTGAGTGTCCTTGCAAAGAAAGGTGGCTATATTGGTCACTGATTTGTTTTTGTTATGTTTTTGAATGTCAGAAATGTATATTTGTGAATGTTGAGATGTTATATTGGTTTCACTGGTAAAAATAAATAATTGAAATGGGTATATATTTGTTTTTTGTTAAGTTGCCTAATAATTATGCACAGTAATAGTCACTTGCACACACAGATATCCCCCTAAAATAGCTAAAACTAAAAACAAACTAAAAACTACTTCCAAAAATATTCAGCTTTGATATTAATGAGTTTTTTGGGTTCATTGAGAACATGGTTGTTCAATAATGAAATTAATCCTCAAAAATACAACTTGCCTAATAATTCTGCACTCCCTGTATTCTAAGATCAGCAAATAGCGGTAGTGAGCAAAATTAGAAGTATATAATTTTCCCGGAACACTAAGTACCAAAATAACTATCTTAATTAAGCCGTTTTGGTGTATAGATCATGCCCCAGCAGTCTCACTGCTCAATTCTCTGATCTTTAGGAGTTAAATCCCTTTTGTTTCTGTGTTCTATTTTAAAATCACTTTGTTTATGAACCCTAGTCATACCTACCTGCATGTGACTTACACAGCCTTCCTAAACACTTCCTGTAAAAAAGCATCAAAGAATATAAGAAAAGGCGCTTGTAAAACGATTTACTCCTAATAGTGAATACGTGCAATATTAGTGAGCAGCTGTACTATTAATATGTGACCTTGAACACTTTTACCAGACAAACCGTTTTAAAAGTATGCTTTAGGATACTATTGGCATACTGCACTATTGGATATTCTCGGTTTCATTTTCTTTGAAGTTACAATCATCCGGAAGCTTACAACCATTGCTTAAGTATTCATTGCTTGTTTGGCACTTGTAATGGTGACACTTTTTAAATATTTATTTTAACGTGTGGAAAGTATTGGCACTGCATTGTTTATATTGTGTTCATGAAATACAGGCTTATGCATTTGCAATTTTTTTGCACAGAATACTGATAGATTTTAAAGCCATTGCACAGACACTTTAAAGTGATACAATTTGTATTTTATATGATACTTTTGATTTTTTTGTATGAAGCGCTACACTATTACTTTTTGACTTCCTGTAAAGAGTTAACTAATGTTCACACTTCCTTCATTGCACGGTCTGTTTAAGTTAGAATTTCTTATCCCCTGCTTGGTTAATAGCTAGTAAGATCCGGATTTCTATTGGGATGTTTTGATCTATAAGAGAAAACCATTACATACAACTTCAAGAACTCCCAGTGCCTGTCATAGACGTTGCAAAAATTGACTTGAGCACTAAAATATTACCCACACACTATGCGGCTTTCTTTTGCTTTAGTTTCTAAGGTGGAAATAACTGACTGAAGAAGTCATATTACATATTATCAATAATAGTGATCATTAAGGAACCTACAAAACTTATACTCATTTGGTTTTGGTCTCACAGATAGAGCAACGACAAAAATACAGCCTTTCATTGCAATTCTTTTTAGTTGTATACCAAAAAAAAAATTGAAAAGAACAAAAATGTTTTAAAGTTTTCTGAAGCACAAACCAGACTCCTCACTTAGTCCCCGGGCTTTCAGCATGTACGGAGTCACTGAGAGCAATGTGAGCTGAGCTGCGGTGAGACAGACGAAGATTGGATGAAGAGCACAGTCATGTCTTTCTGGCTCTCTGTCTTATTATTTTATTGTGCATTATTATCACTATGTGCAAGAGAAACCATTAGGTGCCAGCTCGCATCTTGGCAAAGGATGCTGAAAGATCTTTCTATATTCTATTAGTACATGCCAATCTCCGCATTTACCATTCACTGACTACATCATTTTCTTGCATTACATACCAGAGCTTTCTGTATTATACACTGACCTATGTGTAAGCAACCGTCAGCACACCAGGCATTGTGGACTACACCTCCCATAATGCTCATACAGCCTTAATACTGTCAAAGCATCAGGAGAGATTTAGTCTACAACATCTGGATTGCTGAAGGTTGTCTACCCTGCACTAGTCTGTCACCCAGGGCTACAAAGTAGGTGCTCTGTAGGAGGCTACAAGGAGAGAGACAGTCTTGTATACAGCAAGTGTCCAGTTTAGGGCTCTGGAGAGGAAACCGATGATGATATGTTTGATTCCACCTGGAAATACATGATATTAGAGGGTACACTTTCAAGCACAGTTAAAGCGGTTTTGTAACCTCCACCCCCTGAAAAAGGAGTACTTCATAAAGATAGCATCGTTCTGAAAAACTCATTCTGATTATGTTGAAATGTCACTAAAATTCCAATCAAGTCAAGATATATACAGAGGCAAAGTAGGTACAAGTTTGTCCTATGCCTGACTTTCTTAGACTCAAGGGGCCGAATCTACGAGTCAATCCCGACAACACATGACCACTCAGACCTCAAAGCTGTACTCTCGCGCATGCACAAGAGTACAGCAGCGATATAGGTTACAGGCGCTTAAGTTGAAGAGGAGCAGCGCAAGACAGATGGCAGCGCCTGTGAGGGACAGGTTCAAGTAAATAATCTCACATTACCCACCCCCCCCTGCAGCCACTGAACCCCAACAGCAAATTTGGCAAAGCCCCCGGGCTGTGACAGTGCCGCTTTAACTTTTTCATACTATGTTAATCTGGTTCCAATTTTTGACTCAACTACTCATTTTTGACAGCACTACTCATGCAGGATGGCGGTAGTGAAATATGCCGAAACTATATTATGACAATCACCAGACAACTGTGGCAAGAGAAGGAAAATGTGGTAAATTGCTTGACATTGATGCAAGTTTGTTATGATGAAGCAGAATGTGGTCATTGATTTCTGGCAGAGATCCAGTTAGCAGAAACGGTTTGTGTGCGTGGCTACATATATTTCATTGCTCCAGATCTGTAATTATACTGACACTGATGGTACTGCAATAAATATTCTCATGAAGAATAATTGCTTCACTCTGATTGGCTGCAACATGGAAACTAATTGAGATCTTAAATGGAAATGGCAGAAGCATAGAGAGGGTAAAGGGTATTTATGTTTAAAAGTTCACAAAACCATCTATGCAACTGTAAAGTAATATTTAGAAAGCCGCAAACATGTAACAAAAACAAAAAAGTGCCACTTTAAGGCCAGAGAAGTCAATGTGATATAGAAAATGTGTCCGGTTCATCAAATTTGACTTTAAAAGGACACAAACTTGATGATCTCAGCCAATCCAGTGCATTCTTTCATTCCCTAGTATAACTAGGGAGAGGGGATATGGTATCGTGGAGTATGGTGTCTTAGCACACTGAAATACACTTCATTTAAGGTGTTAGGCTTACACACATTTTTTCTATTACTGACAAATCTGATGACTGGAAAGCTTGAGAGATATTGCGGGACTGGTTGAGCCCCTGAAGTGTAGAGCTTATTGGAAGGTATGACAGGAAAAGCGTAGGTGGGATCCCATGATCGGCTTGTAGTAGTGTGGATTTTGAAATTAGTACATTAATATAATTGTATATTTTACAAATTATAATTAGCACTATATATATATATATATATATATTTTTTGGTTTTTTTTGTTTTTAAAATCCTAATGACTTCATATGTTTTTTTGGTTTTTTTCAGAAGACCCCCTGCCCCCTTTTTAGGATATCAAACTTTAGAAATCGATTTTTTGCTTTTAGGTACTTTGAGGCATATATATATATATATATATATATATATATATATATAATGCTAAATTGAGTATGGCTAGTTATTTTATATGGTGATTTGAAATTAAGTATATGGAAATTTAAACCAGTTAAAAGATGTATATTTGTTTAGATACATTTTTCATTCATGGAATAATATTTTTTTTTTAAGTTTTGAACAGTTAAAATGTGGAAAGTATTATTGCCAGGACTTTCTATATGATATACCCAGTTTAGGACTTTCAAATATGGCGAAACCGCCGTATAGAATACAATCCGGGATTAGACGGAACAGATTAAGTCAGACGCAAGCAACCATGAACGGAGGCGGATATACGTAATTCCGTATTGACGTAAACAGGAAGCTGAGGGAAAAGGACTGTGACGTAAACAAAGGGCGCCAAATTGAAACGCCAGCTGGGTATAAGAACCACGAAACGAAGAGGAAAGACATGCACTTTGAGAAAGACCGGACGGGTAGAAACGTGTCAGTGTTGCTTATTTGGACTATCCATTTTTTATCCTTCTATGTACTTTATATCCCTATTTTATTACTCTTCATTTCATTAAAGTTTTTTAATACCCCCACTCTATATTTGCGTTATTATCCTGCGGATTTCTGGCACCAGCGGTAGTATCCTAAGGAGTGGAGGAGAGGAGAAAATACCAAAGGGATTTTGAAAAGCCTGGAAAGTGGGAGTCTACTATATTTGGTTCTGCAAAGTGTGAGTGAGAAATCAACACCCATTCTTAAACTTGTACATAAAGAGTGTTATGCTATGTATTGTTTTTTTCACTCAGGTGAAATCCATTCTAATTTGAAGACCAAGTGTGAATAAGTATTGTTTATTTACTTTTTTTATTGCACTTATACTTGCACCCCCTATCTTTATCTCTGTTTGTATCATTTTAATGTGTGTTTTTAGAGTGTTTTTTAAACACTGGGGAAGTCGCACTTATTTATATTTCTAGCGCCACTTTGAACACCTTGTTTCATTTGCACTTGTGTGAAGTTATTTTGTACAGTTGTGTGACTGACTTGAGACCTGTGCAATGGCATAGGTGGAACAGAATCATCAGTCCCGTACCCTCTCAACCTCTGCTGTTGAATGTATGAAGCAAGTCTTTAAAACAGACTATGGGAGATGCTTGCAAAATCGGACTACACTAGGTAAGTTTAGGCTTATAATCGTCCCAAATGCGCAGCAGGAGTGTTGTAGTAGGGAGAATGCCTGGTGTGTGTAGTCTCAGGTGTCTGGGTAGCCACATTAAGGAATGTGCTCCTTCTGGTATTGTCCAGTGTGATTCGATCTCCACCCATTGTGGATGTGTTATGAGGTCAGTGACTGAGATTGCTTGGTTTAGCAAAGTAACGCTGTAACGGAACTGCTTGACACCCCGACTGGGTACCTTCCGTTGATGGATGCTCCTAATGCTTCCCGAGGGCTCCCAGCACTCCACCTGACACAATAACCACTGCAGACCCCACGAAACGCCGCAGCTTGGTTGGGGTCTCGTCGTCTTCCGCCTTCGCTGGACCCAAGACCAGGATCCAGCTTCCAGTAGGTAGACCTCTCTTAAATCCAGAGAGCAGGAACAAGCTCTTACCAGAGCTTAGTAATCATACCCTGGGGAGTATAATGATTATAGCAATCCCCAGAGTGTAGTTTTCCAATCCCCCAAACATGAGCCTAGACTTCATGAAAGAGCTAGATGATCTGTTTAATGAGCACAAAGGCATTTCTTTTATACACATTCTCAGAGGCACACCCACTGGACCTGATGGAACACAGGGACAAAAGGGACACAAACCAATAGGAACAATAATTAACACAGTAACACTCCCACATACACAGTAAAATCCCTCCCCTCTATCCTGGAGATAATTGGCTTAAGTGGCTGAAGTAAACTTAATTATCTCCAGGTACAGAAAATATCTAACTTACAACTGCAACAAAACACATTAAAATACATAACTTATATTCCACAGAATTGAACCCCCACATGTGACATATCCCCAGATAGCTTGGATCTGAGCGCTCAATATATCCACACAGCCCTCAGATCTCACAAACATAGTTAAAACGCCATGGGGTTCAAGTGTTTATGGAAGTCTCTTTTGACCGACCGCAAGCATGGCTCTCATGCCCAAAATAGTTCCACAGATTTAGGCTGTGCAGCCGGTCTATGTCCAATGTTAAAAGTGCCCTATAGTACAAGGAAGGGTGGGGTCAGACAATAGCAAGGGCTGATGAGAGATTGAGGAGGGACAAAGCAGCCAGTTTCAACTGGTCTGGCAGTGTCCCTGGGACAACGCCCTGCTGGAGAACAAGAGGACAGGAAAAGGGGGGAGGAGAAGAGGCACACTTTCCCATGGAAGTCACTTTCTAGCACCTCTTTTTGTAGGGCCCATAGTCACAGGGCAGGAGGCTGGCAAGCAGGCCCCTCCAAAAACTCATGGCAAACTCCCTAAAAAAGGGGAATTTGTCACAAACGCTATAATATAATTGTAAATCAGGGAATCCCATGCTCCATCCATCCTTTTCCTTGCCGCTGTGCAGGGGGTGAGGGGGAAGGGGTATTCTTGCCTTACGTCTCCCATTCACAAAATGGTCCACATATTTTTGCACTGTGGGTAGGAATGGAGCAGGGAGGACCATCGGTAGAGATTGGAACATAAACTGCAGCTTCGGGAGCAGCAGCATCTAAAATGCTACACTTTTCTAGAACATATCAAATGGATTTGGCTAGTCTACCAGAGTTGGCTGTAAAAGGGTCTTGTAAATTTTTGGTGAGTCTCACCCAAAGGAACACAATAAAATCATCTCTCTAGTCGTACTGATATATCTGTCTCAAAAATTGTGTCGTCTGTGTTCCTAGATGTATGGGCATTGCTTGGATCTTTGTCGTGTTGAGTTTGTAGTATGAGTATTTGCTATATTCCTGTAGTGTCGTCATGAGAGTGAGGATCAAGACTAATAGTTGTGTGACCACCAAAAGTACATTGTCCGCAAATAGATTCAGATTGAGTTCGGTTTCCCAGATTCGGACACCTGAGATCCTGGGGTCTACTCTGATTTTTATAGCCAGTGGTTCTAGCACTAGAACATACAGAAGGGGCGGCAGGGGGACATCTGTTATGTGGAAAAGTTCTGGCCACCGTACGCCAGCTGGACCGTGGAAAGGTTCTAGAGAGCTCTTATCACCACCAGAAACTTGGAAGGAAATTAAATCTTGTTTAACATCGCTTACAAAAAGTTCCAGCTGAGTCGGTCATCTAAGGAAAGCATAACTCCCTCCATTTTGTGTCTGTGCATCAAGTACATGATATCTAGCACCTTTCTGGTTTGTGTGTCCCCTTTCTCCCGTTCACAAACCCCACTTGGTCAGGATGGATGAGTGATGATAGGATTCCCTTAATTATGTTGTAAGGCCCTCTGGGCCTGGTGATTTGTTGGGGGGGGGAGGTAGGGGGAGTTGGGGTTATCTATAGCTTTCAAAATTTTCTCAATGGAGAAGGGTGTGACTAATTCCATTTTTTGTCTAATTGTGAGTGAAGGGGTGTCTCTGGGCCTCAGGTATGTGGAAATCTCATCAATATGGGTGTGATGTAAGGATGTGTCTTGTTGTAAGTTATATAGTTCGCTATAGAGAACATTTGGTGCTGATTTTTGACTGTGTGATTATCTTACCTTAGTTTTCTGAATTGAGAAGGAATTCTTGAGTAAACCCTTTGTTTTTTGAGTTTGGCTGTTAAAATATGTTTCCTGCCTTGTTGCCTTGGAGTGTGTTTGTTTAAAAAAAAATTAAATAGTACCCTCAGGTTTGCCTCATATTTTGGATTGTAGTAGTACAATCTTGTCTCTTAGTGCTTTGTCGGGTCGAGTTTAGTTCGTCTTGTTCAGGTCTTTTAGTCGGGCCGTCCACTGTTGTAGATCTTGCTTTTTAACATGGGATGCACATTTTATTAATAGTCCTCTCATTACTGCCTTGTGTGCCTGCCAGACAGTATCAATAGCCATGTCTGAAGTGTCATTTGTAGAGAAGTAGTGTGTGACGTGGTCATGTACAGTTCGGCTAAGGTCGATATCCTGGAGCAGTGATTCGTTCAACCGCCAGTTGGGTTTACCTTTAAAAGTAAACGTCTTAGATACATCTAAAATTACAGGGGTGTGATCCAACCATTCTATGTTACTTATGGAACAGTTATCTATCTGCGGTAGTGATGGGCCTGGGACATAGCATCGATATATCCTAGCGTAGCAGTTATGCAGCGGGAAAAAGAAAGTGTATTCTCTGTCGGAGAGGTGGGTCGCTCTCCATACATCCTATAGATAAGTTTAGATGTTTCGCAACATTATGGGGATGTGTGGCTCTAACTGGGGTCTTTTGTGAGAAGTCTAGATTGGGTTCTAGTGTGCAGTTAAAGTCTTCAACAGGGCATATTGTCTATGCAAACTTGTTCTATTTTAGCTAGGACTTTGTTGAGGAGGTATATGTTGGCAATAGTATAGGTTCCTTCATTAATAGATGCCAACACTATTACGAATCTGCCTTCAGGGTCTATAATGAATTTTATCAAGGAAAAGTTAAGTTGGTGACCAAACAAAATGGAGACGACTTTAGGTTTGGAGTCTGCCATGGCATAGAATTGATACAGGCATTATTTAACCTTTAACCAACATGGGTCACTTCTTCTGCAATGTGTCTCCTGTAAACATATAATGTCCTCTTTTAGTTGATTTCCCTGTATAGCGTGTGGCGTTTTAATGGGGTTTTGAGCCCCTTGACATTAATCTCATGTTGAGGCTGTCCCCTCGAGATTCCTCTAAGCCACTTGTTTGTATCCCCTGCAGGCAAAGAAAGATAGAATAGAGTAAGAAAAAGAAAGAAAGAGAAGCAAGAAAATAGTAGATAACGGTCATTTGTGACCAGGGTGATCGCCCTCTGGCAAACTACAGTCAGATTGGAATGTGCTGAGTGAGATCTCTGTGCTCCCTTGAGGGTACTTGGTGTTCGCCAATCAGGCAGGTGCACCGCCAGGGGTCCCTCCTCGGCAAGGCAATGTAAAACAAGACAATAATATAGTAAAAAAAAAAAAAAAAACATCCGGTATTTACATTTCTGAGACATCATGGTAAGAGTAATCTCTGTAAATAAGTTTGCTAGTGTTACGTATAGACGTAACAGTAACATTGCTAACTATGACAACATTTTCCTTGGTAACGTCAACAATAACACATGTCTAGCTTAAATATCTAACTTAACACATTTTGATTTTCCTCATGTGGCATCACAAGAGATTGATGGTAGTCAATTACCCAGTGTTTTACCCAAATAATAAGGACCAATGGAACTATTAGGTACAGAGCTATCTTACAGTGATTATCCCAAGGTGTGCAGTGTGTGCCTCAGAGGATTAGCTGGTTATACCGCTTGTGTTGAGGTACACCATTATAGTTGTGCTAGTAAGGAGAGGGAGATCTATACAAGGGACACCAGATCAAGATATCTCTCTTAGCTAAAGAAATGAAAATTGCACAATTTAAACATGCAAACTGAATAGACGGTATATCTAATGGTCGTCGGTTCGCTTGTATTGACCGAAGATCTCTGTGTATGGAGAGTTCAGTAGCAGCTTAGTTCGCTACGTGTCCAGGATACGCGTAGGCATACCGATACCTCAGGAACAATTGTAATTCTGCGCGAAGAACAGGGCCATTTTAATCAAAAAAGAAGAAAATATTGCACTCGGCCAGTGCCATCGAAACAAATAGGGATAAAAAAGCGGAAAGTTGGGAGTAGAGAAATCTTGATGCTGTGCACCATATTGCGTTTTGTGGGCGCATTGGTCACCGGGTTGAGGAGTCATTCTGGGTAACGATAGTGTCCCTCGGGTAACCAGATACCCTTAGTCTCTCTAGCAGAAAAATTGCACTCCGTCAGTGCCATAGAGGTGTTGTAATTTCCTATAAAGCATAAGGTTAAGTATGTCTTCTATCTTATTGCATGAATGCCATCTTTCATGCGCATTAAGGGAATGGGGAGATGCTTGTGTGACCAGGGTGGTTCTCAGTCCACATGTTTCAGTGCTTCACCAAATTCCATTCTGCTGATAAATGTTTTGACACGTTCAGGCTTTTAGTTGTGTTTTGTGGGGTATGTCTCACTTGCACAGGAGTGTGAAGCGCTTTTTTTTTGCACTTGGGTGGTTTGACCATTTTGGATCACCAGCAACCATGTGGGAAATACCCATCTGTGAGCCACTTAATTGTTGCGGAGGGCCGGGGACGATAGGAGACCTGGGGATGATAGGTAAGCAAAAATCTGAATTTGGGCGTAATTACCTGGTAGCTCCTTAGCGGATCAGCTGGCTCTCAGAATCTGCACCAAGCACATCTCTTGGCGCAGATGCTGGTGCAGCCCTAGCTTTCCTACCCTATGTATCCTATCTAGGAGGAATATGTCCGATGGGCTTGTGGCAAATGAGGTCAGGGCTCCCACTGCCATGGATTCCAGCACACCACAAAGACGAAGAATATTCCTGCAGGAAAGATCTTCGAGATCTGTTAGTTTAACCTCGTACATGGCAAGACGCTCTTCCATTCGTAACATCTTTTCGGCCACAGAGTTGTGCACTGTGGCAAACTCGTCCATCTTTGTCTCCAAATGGGTTGTGTGGTTGCCAATGTACTGTATTTCTTTTTTCAGTTCCTGAATGGACGATTGAAATTTAACAATCAACGCAAAAACCCTTTAATCTTATGGTAGCACCATGATATATGTGAAGTTCTAATATTCTAAATAGGAGTGTTGCATAAAACACATAATACATTTATAACGCAATAAAAGGAAATCCTACATTAAAGGAAGACTCCATGGAAACTTTAACAACTTGGTAGATAAACGGCCAAAGAAAATTTTGTTTTGTTTGGGGGTATACTAAAATTTGCTTGCAAAAGCTGCAGACTTTAAGCTTATCAAAACCACAGAAATTATCATCACTTCTAGGTCTGGGCAGACACCACGGCAGAAGGTGTAAAGCAAACAGAAGATGCTTTCTTAACCTTCTGGTTTTTGCATATAATTTGATGCATAATTTACATGCTGTTTAAAGGCTAATTTAAGTTTGGGTTTTGCGTTTTAGGATCCTTTGTTCAGAGTGTTTTGTTGTCTAATAAACCAAATATATCCAGCACCCATGCATAGTTTCCATGTGAAATACCCACTACATGCTCTGTCTTAATTTATAGGCGAATACACTCATGAAGTTTGAGAGAGTGCTTTACTATACACGATGCCTGGTTATTATCTTTGATATTCAAAAATTATAAGGACTAGGGCTATGTATTCCTTAAAAGAACCATGACGTCTTCAGTGATTTGAAGTGGGCATGGTGCCTGCAGTCTGTATGTGCAGCATCTGTTGGTTGAAACTTTGTTCATACTGAGTATTAAACCCCCTGCTGCTTTATTAGTCAGTCTATAACTAGGGTTATGGTCTCACTAATGTCTATAAAATGCAAGTTTTGTTACATAAAATATCAATCATTGACGAAGAGCAGTCTGCTAATGTTCTCAGCCATTGAATGGTGACTGCCAATGTCACCAGACTCTGGCGGGAACGCACGGTAAAGGTGCAAACCGTTGCTAAATGGTTTCCCCCATTACTGGAGAACTGGCAGGCCAGGGTAGTCCAGGCAATATAACCATGTGCCTATGTATGGATTGCATTAATTCTCTGAGAATGGTCAGCTGACACTCTCAGACAATGACTTGCCGGACGGACAGACAGATTTATGGGTTCTGCAGAAGCTGAATGTTATCTCGATGGGGAGCCAAGTAACAGGGCAAACCAATGCATAACGGTTTGTCCCATTACAGAGAAACAGGGCGAGGGTACTCCAGGCTGTTATCTTAGGGTAGCATCATTATATATTTGAAGCATTAATGTTTTAAATATGAGTGTTGCATAAAACATAACAAAGAAGACAATAAAAGGAAATCTAATGTTAAAGGAAAAACTCCATTGACATGTTTTTTTAACAAGTTAATAGATAAACCCCAAAGAAAACATGCATTTATTTTGATCTGCATTTTTATTTGGGGATATGTTAAAAAATATCTTCCAAAAGCTGCAGACCTGCAGTCTACAGCCTTTACAAGGCCTCCTGTTTTTTTAAGAATAATGCAAGTCTTTAATGTATACAAAAAGATGAATATATATTAAAACAGAAAAGCACATGTTCAATGCCGCTGCATATTTAACAATTCTGTTATTTTTAGGGAAAAAAAGTGAAGAGATTGCCGATAAACAAGACAGAGTGAACCAAATGTATGATTCAACCATAAAAGGATAACTATAGGGTCAGGAACACAAACATGTATTCCTGACCCTATAGTGTAAATATCACCATCTAGCCCACCATGCCTCCATAAATATAGCAAAATCTTACTGTATTCAAGCCTGAAGCTGTAACTTGCATGCGGTTTGCCTCAGAAAAAGAAGCTGTCTGCTGACATCATCAGAAGTGGTGACCTGATCCAATCACAATGCTTCCCCATAGGATTTGCTGAGACTGACAAAGAGGCAAATCAGGGGCAGAGCCAGTGAAGTTATCACTAGGCTGTAATGTAAACACTGCATTTTCTCTGAAAAATACAGTGTTTACAGCAAAAAGCCTGAAGGTAACGTTTAGCCAGGTGAAAAAGTCAAAACATTTGTGTATGAGACAGTTATTCATGTTAGAACATGTGTGCAACTATTTGAGTTATTCATGAACTACTTAAATCTATGACACTTATTTGGGGAAAAGGGGAAATTGGGTAAGGTTAATAATTACATTTCACAAACCAGTAAGCAAAGGACACCATCATTGCAAAATTAAATTTAAAAAAAATAATATTTTTTTTCTGCAGAGTCACCCACTGATTAGGAGCAATCAAACAGTTCACTTACTACAAGCCTGGGTTAAAAAAAAAAAAATCATGTAAAATGCTTACTATTTACTTACTTCTATGAATCACCAAAATGTTTATTCACTAAACAAAGAACGGTATCTGACCGGTAAAAAATACTAAGCTATAATTGCAAAGCTTAGTGTCTGTAGAATAGTATAAAAACAAAAAGTCCTAAAGGAAGCATATTCACAAATACTCAGGTTTCTTGACAGCATACAGACAGACCACTGGGTGCAGAGGCTCTATAGATTTAGCCCTTCAATATAAAACACTGCCGTTTAATAACAGAAAGATAGCCACTAGAGGCGCATGCGTTGCAACATCAGAGTTCCACTTGGTCATTTGACGTTTGATATCCATGAAACATATGTCATCAAATGAAGCTCATAGGAAAGCAATTGATTTAATGCTTCTCTGAGAGAAACATTTAATTTGCACTCGCCATGCATGTACATCTTATCCCCAACTGGATTAGATGATCATGGTGGAAGTAAAGCCGTCCAGGGAAGGGCTGCCCGACAGGTAGATCCCCAGATGTTGTAGAACTATGACTCCCATGATGCTTTGCATGCCTTTAGAATGCATTTAGAATGACAGAGTATCATGGGAGTTGTAGTTCTACAACATCTGGGGATCTACTGGTTGGGCAGCCCTGCTCTAGGGTAATGTTGCATGAGGAGGAGCGGACAGCAGCGACTGAGACTGACAAAGAGGCAGATCAGGGGCAGAGCCAGAACAATTCAAACACAGCCCCAGCCAATCAGCATCTCCTCATAGAGATGAATTGAATCAATAAATCTCTATGAGAAAAGTTCAGTGTCTGCATGCAGAGGGAGGAGACACTGAATGTTTGGATGCATTTTAGGAAGCCATGACCCAGGAAGGATCTCTAGCAGCCATCTAAAGAGTGGCCAGTGAAGTTATCACTAGGCTGTAATGTAAACACTGCATTTTCTCTGAAAATACAGAGTTTACAGCAAAAAGCCTGAAGGTAATGATTCTACTCACCACAACAAATTCAATAAGCTGGAGTTGTTCTGGTGACTATAGTGTCCCTTTAAGGATATAAGATCTAATATCTCTGTGTCAGCTTATACGTCTCATCAAGGATTTGCCTTGGCAAAACTTACAGCCTCTTCTCCTTAAAAAAAAAAAAACCTGTATCTAATGAGTTACCTTACCACATATATAATCTACCAGATTTCTGCTTCACAAGTAAGTATACCACTCAACATTTGAAATGGACAAAGAGGGACACTTTAAAGGAACACAATGGTGTCAGGAATACAAACATGTATTCCTGACACTATAGTGTTAAACTATTTAGGTAACATTTCCCTATCGCCGCTCTGATCTTGCCGAGGCTGGTCCAGCCTGACTCCACCTCCATGGCTAAGATCATTAGTCTTGATGATCTCAGCCAACCAAATGCTTTCCTATAGGAAAGTATTGGGAGGCAACTCCACATGCGCGGCAAAACGCTGCACTGCGCCAATCGGCATCTCCTCAGAGATGGTCAATGCATCTCTATGGGAAACGTTCAGCATATGGATAAAGAGCTGGCAAATGCGGAATGTATCTGGGTTCTTGCCGGGGTCCCATGCTCAAAGGTGGTCTGTAGACACACAGTCATCACCATTCAATAGCTGAGAGCATCAGCTGACTGCTCTACACCAATTAAGGACATTTTGTGTATTGAAAGTTGCATAGAATTGACATAACCGAGTTAGGAACATTACTTCTGGGCTGAATAAAAGACACCACTGGGGTTACACCTGAAGAAGCAGAGCGGTTAAACTCTGTATGTACAGCGTTTCAAGGAAACATTTTGCAGACACTCCAGGTACCATGACTTCAAATCACTAAGGTGGGGACTTCGCCGAATTCGCAAATACTCCTGATGGAGACAACACCGCTGGTGGCCTGGTGCCTGAAGGTAAAGGTGAGATTTATTTACCTGAACCTGTCCCTCGTCAGCGGCAACATCTTCTTTGGTCTGCACCTCTTCAGCTAAAACGCCAGGAGCAGACATCATCGCTGCATTAAGGTCTATGGAGAAACCTGTTGGACCCTACCTAGACACAGCCAATTACCTGCAGTCATCACTGCTGTTGACTGTCAAGAGTGACACTTAGACTTCACCCAGAGTCTGAGAAACTCAGGCGGAGGAGAAATGCAGGGACAAAGTATTCCCTAATGTCTCTGTAAAGCTCTTGACCGTGGTGGAATTCCACTGAAATTCCAACACAGTCAAAATGAATATTTCATAAACATCTATCTTTATGAAATTCTCACTTTTCAGGGCGAGTGACAGTGCTGCTTTGACGTACTGGATCTAAAACCACAACATTAGCAAATTATCAAGAACCGTACCACTTTTGTAAGTAGTCTTGAGCTTCTAATCTTGCACCAATTTCAAATGCAATTCCCGGGCGAATAGGAGGTTTCTGTGGACTCATCCTGGCTACTTCTGTAGACCATAATGCCCTAAAGAAAGAACAATGAAAACGATATTATAGGCGTGCAGAAAACACCAAAAAGAGATTATACATAAAATACATTTTAATTGTAGAGCAGGCAGTAGCAGACAGAACTTTCCAGATAACAAAAACATTAGCATGTTTCTAGGTTACTAAATGTTTAGATCTCAAGAACCAACACCATTTGCATCAGTCAAAGAAACTCATTATTTTAAAGATACTGCTACAGGGTGTAATCCTGCCAGGACTTGGGGTATATCTACAATTAACAATACCACACTACTCCTCTACAAGGGCTCTGATCAAACATTCTCCTTCTTCAGATAGATGGACATGGAGCTTTGCCTGTCATTGTACCTCAACTGACCTGCTCTTTTCCTTGCAGATCAAAGTAAGGTTCTTACACTGTGGATGGACAGAAAATTATAAGGAGCTGTAGCCCTACAATATTTGAAGAGCGAGAGTTTGACAACTCTGCCCAAATGATATCTCCAACTCTGCTGCTTCCCATCCTCCATCTGAAACCGTATCATCTCCCTCTATCTTCCCTCAGCTACTCACTCACCTCTCCGTGTCTCCTTCCTCTACCCTTCACACCCTAGCTACTCAACTCAGTTTTGCTAACCTCTGAAACACACTATGCAATAAGAAGTTTACCTCATCACCATTCACCCACTCCTGCTAACCCCTGATCTGTCATGGTCTCCCGGCTCTCTCCCTGTCCCTGGCACACACTAGCCACACACCCCCACTCCTGCTAACCCCTGATCTTTCATGGTCTCCTGGCTGTCTACCTGTCCCTGGTACACCCTAGCCACACCCCCAATCCTGCTAACCCCTGATCTGTCAGGGTCTCCATGCTCTCTCCCTGTCTCCTTCCTCTCCCCTTCACCCTAGCCATTCCCCTCAGTGCTGCTAACCCCTGATGTGTCATGGTCTCTCAGATCTCTCTGTCTTTTCTCTCCCATTTACACCATAGCCATTCCCCACAGCCTTTCTAACCCGATCTCTCCTTCTTATCCCATTTACACCATAGCCATTCCCCACAGCCTTTCTACCCCTGATCTCTCCTTCTCCCATTTACACCCTAGCCATTCCCCCCATCCTTTCTACCCCTGATCTCTCCTTCTCCCATTTACACCCTAGCCATTCCCCCCATCCTTTCTACCACTGATCTCTCCTTCTCCCATTTACACCCTAGCCATTCCCCCCATCCTTTCTACCACTGATCTCTCCTTCCTCTCCCATTCCCCACAGTCCTGCTGACCTCCGATCTGTCATGGTCTCCCCGCTCTCTCCCTGTCCCCTTCCCCCAGTCCTGCTAACCTCCGATCTGTCACGGTCTCCCCTTCCTCTCCCCATGTCTTGCAGTACTCTGGTTTCCATACTCTCCCCCTTGCTCTATATCCCCTGCTCCCTGTCTCCATTCTGCCCCTGTTCCCCCCAGTCTCCCCACTCTCTCGCCCCCGGTTCCCCCGTCTCCCCGCTCTCTCGCCCCCGGTTCCCCCGTCTCCCCGCTCTCTCTCTGCCCCCTGTTCCCCCGCTCTCTCTCTGCCCCCTGTTCCCCCGCTCTCTCTCTGCCCCCAGTCTCCCCGCTCTCTCTCTGCCCCCAGTCTCCCCGCTCTCTCTCTGCCCCCAGTCTCCCCGCTCTCTCTGCCCCCAGTCTCCCCGCTCTCTCCGCCCCTGGTTCCCCCGCTCTCTCTCCCCCCAGTCTCCCCGCTCTCTCTCCCCCCAGTCTCCCCGCTCTCTCTCCCCCCAGTCTCCCCGCTCTCTCTCCCCCCAGTCTCCCCGCTCTCTCTCCCCCCAGTCTCCCCGCTCTCTCTCCCCCCAGTCTCCCCGCTCTCTCTCCCCCCAGTCTCCCCGCTCTCTCTCCCCCCAGTCTCCCCGCTCTCTCTCCCCCCAGTCTCTCTGCCCCGGGTTCCCCCCTGTCTCTCTCCCCCCAGTCTCCCCGCTCTCTGTGCCCCCGGTTCCCCCCTGTCACTCTCCCCCCAGTCTCCCCGCTCTCTCTCCCCCCAGTCTCCCCGCTCTCTCTCCCCCCAGTCTCCCCGCTCTCTCTCCCCCCAGTCTCCCCGCTCGCTCTGCCCCCGGTTCCCCCCAGTCTCTCTCTCCCCCCAGTCTCCCCGCTCTCTCTGCCCCCGGTTCCCTCCTGTCTCTCTCCCCCCAGTCTCTCTGCCCCCGGTTCCCTCCTGTCTCTCTCCCCCCGGTTCCCCCCTGTCTCTCTCCCCCCGGTTCCCCCCTGTCTCTCTCCCCCCGGTTCCCCCCTGTCTCTCTCCCCCCCGGTTCCCCCCTGTCTCTCTCCCCCCCGGTTCCCCCCTGTCTCTCTCCCCCCGGTTCCCCCTGTCTCTCTCCCCCCGGTTCCCCCCGTCTCTCTCCCCCCGGTTCCCCCCGTCTCTCTCCCCCCGGTTCCCCCCGTCTCTCTCCCCCAAGTTCCCTCCTGTCTCTCTCCCCCAAGTTCCCTCCTGTCTCTCTCCCCCAAGTTCCCTCCTGTCTCTCTCCCCCAAGTTCCCTCCTGTCTCTCTCCCCCAAGTTCCCTCCTGTCTCTCTCCCCCAAGTTCCCTCCTGTCTCTCTCCCCCAAGTTCCCTCCCGTCTCTCTCCCCCAAGTTCCCTCCCGTCTCTCTCCCCCAAGTTCCCTCCCGTCTCTCTCCCCCAAGTTCCCTCCCGTCTCTCTCCCCCAAGTTCCCTCCCGTCTCTCTCCCCCAAGTTCCCTCCCGTCTCTCTCCCCCAAGTTCCCTCCCGTCTCTCTCCCCCAAGTTCCCTCCCGTCTCTCTCCCCCAAGTTCCCTCCTGTCTCTCTCCCCCAAGTTCCCTCCTGTCTCTCTCCCCCAAGTTCCCTCCTGTCTCTCTCCCCCCAGTTCCCTCCTGTCTCTCTCCCCCAAGTTCCCTCCTGTCTCTCTCCCCCAAGTTCCCTCCTGTCTCTCTCCCCCCGGTTCCCTCCTGTCTCTCTCCCCCCGGTTCCCTCCTGTCTCTCTCCCCCCGGTTCCCTCCTGTCTCTCTCCCCCCGGTTCCCTCCTGTCTCTCTCCCCCCGGTTCCCTCCTGTCTCTCTCCCCCCGGTTCCCTCCTGTCTCTCTCCCCCCGGTTCCCTCCTGTCTCTCTCCCCCCGGTTCCCTCCTGTCTCTCTCCCCCCGGTTCCCTCCGTCTCTCTCCCCCCGGTTCCCTCCTGTCTCTCTCCCCCCGGTTCCCTCCTGTCTCTCTCCCCCCAGTTCCCTCCTGTCTCTCTCCCCCCAGTTCCCTCCTGTCTCTCTCCCCCCAGTCTCCCCACTCTCTCTGCCCCCGGTTCCCCCCTGTCTCTCTCTGCCCGGCTAGTTCCTCACATTTCAGGCTGGGTGTCCAGCACCGCCTCCTCCTCCTCCATGGTCACTCAGTTCTCAGTTCGGACTGTCCGCAGGCCCCGGTCTCGGTTCAATCTCCCGGGAGTCTCATTCTCCCAGCGGTGTCTAAACCGGACTCCCTCCCAGAGAGCGCTCCGACCGCCCGTCAGCCAGCCAATCACACGCCGCGACGTCACTGGCCGGGGACTCACAGCTTCCGGGTTAGCGCGTCACATCCGGACGCAGGCACAGCCGTCTCCAAGGTGAGCGTCACGTGACTTCCTGTCCGTACGCACACACCCACTCCTGATCGGCTGGTGTGTCATGTGACTTGCCTTTGTCGGGAGGCGTAGCCAAGTGGAGCTAGACTTTGTATATACTGAATTACTCTCCTCCAAGGATCTCTATGGCTAGTCTGTGGAGTCCTCCCATTGGCTTCTCTATGGTTAGTCTGTGGGGTCCTCCCATTGGCTTCTCTATGGTTAGTCTGTGGGGTCCTCCTATTGGCTTCTCTATGGTTAGTCTGTGGGGTCCTCCCATTGGCTCTACTGGCAGTAATAAATTAATATTTCCCTGTTGTCTGATTTCTTAATCGGTTTTACAGTTATTTAAATGAGAAACATAGCAGAGTGGGAAAGTATTATAGAAAATTCTCAAACATTTCACTTTTTTGTTTTATTCACTCCAAGGATGGATTAAGTTCTACTCATGCTATGGTTTAATACAGTGTGCCGGGCACCGTGCTTGGTGTAATGCTTAACCCCTTAAGACCGCAGCCAAATGTACATGTTGTGAACGAAACAAAACGTAAACAAAACCTGGCATTTGCGCTATATGTCTGTCCAACCGTAATTCACCTCTTTCATATTAAATGCACCCCCCCTTATTATATATCATTTTATTCAGGGGAAACAGGGCTTTCATTTAATATCAAATATTTAGCTATGAAACATAATTTAATATGAAAAAAATGGGAGAAAATAAGATTTTTTTTGATTTTTTTTTATTTTTTTTGTTCTTCATGACATTTTAACTGTCAATGTCATAATACTGTTTGCTTTTACTGCAATAAAATACACATATTTGTATTCAGCAAAGTCTCACGTGTAAAACAGTACCCCCTATGTACAGGTTTTATGGTGTTTTGGGAAGTTACAGGGTCAAATATAGCGTGTTACATTTGAAATTGAAATTCGCCAGATTGGTTACGTTGCCTTTGAGACTGTATAGTAGCCCAGAAAATAAATTTACACCCATAATGGCATACCATTTGCAATAGTAGACGACCCAAGGTATTGCAAATAAGCGATGTCCAGTCTTTTTTAGTAGCCATTTGGTCACAAACACTGGCCAAAGTTAGCGTTTGTATTTGTTTGTGTGTGAAAAATGCAAAAAACGCCAATTTTGGCCAGTGTTTGTGACTAAGTGGCTACTAAAAAAGACTGGACATACCCCATTTGCAATACCTTTGGTTGTCTACTATTGCAAATGGTATGCCATCATAGGGGTAATTTTCATTCTTGGGCTACCATAGGGTCATAAAGGCAACGTAAGCAATCTGGCGAATTTTAATGTGAAAAAAATTAAACACAAGCCTTATATTTGACGCTGTAATTTTTGAAAACACCATAAAACCTGTACATGAGGGGTACTGTTGTACTCAGGAGACTTCGCTGAACACAAATATTTGTGTTTCAAAACAGTAAAAAGTATTGCAGCAATAATATCGTCCCTGTAAGTGCTGTTTGTGCGTGAAAAATGCAAAAAACGTCACTTTTACTGGCGATATCATGGTTGTAATACATTTTACTGTTTTGAAACACTAATATTTGTGTTCAGCGAAGTCTCCCGAGTAAAACAGTACCCCCCATGTACAGGTTTTATGGTGTCTTGGAAAGTTATAGGGTTAAATATAGTGCTAGCAAATTAAATTCCCTATACTTTCGGCATGGGTGGTCAGGCAGGTCCCGCTAATTGTAATTAATTAGGATACCTAATTATGTAAAATTATTACATAAATATATGTGTAGAATTAATATATGTATATATATACATATGTGTATATATACGTATATATATATATATTTTTTTTTTAATATTTTTATTTATATATAGGTATATATATAGTGATATATACGTATATATTTATGTATATATATATATATATTATTTAGTTATAAGTGTATTTTGATATAAATATATATATATTAATATCAGAATACAGTTAGAACGAAATAAAACACATCTATATATTTTTTAATATTTTATTTTTAATTATTTTTTTTATTTAATTTTTTTACGTATTTACATATTAATTTTTTTTATATTATTTATAAATATATATATAACAATAATTATATATATATTTAATCAGTATCAGTCTACGTGTAATTTGATATTAATATATATATATAATTATATATATATTAATATTAAAATACACCTAGACGGTGTATGTGTATGTGTGTATATGTGTATATATATACTTAGATCATATATATATAATATATATATATGATCTAAGTATATAATTATTTTTTTTTTACACTGTTTTAACATTTTATTATTTGATTTTCAGCCAGCAGGGGGACCAACTGTCATTACAGTTGGTCCCCCTGCTGGCAATGCAGCAGGCAGCTATACCGGCCATGTGATTGTGAGGTCCTCGCAAGGACCTCACTCTCACATGGCCGGGAGGGCTCCTGGAGGGCGGACGTGCCGCGGGGGGCTCCCTGGGAGTCCCCCGAACCGCGATCGCCGGCGTGGGACCGCCAGCGACCGGGTAAGTTACTAAAAACCGGAGGGCGTACTATTACGTCCGGCGGCGTTTAGAGCCGCTTTTAAAAGGACGTAATAGTACGCCCTCCGGTCTTAAGGGGTTAATTACTGCAATAAATAAATGGTATAGTGTGGTGAGACTGGTCTCAATGTCACCCCCTCCATTCATTGTTTCCCCCCTACATACCTCCCACACACACTCTCACCCCCAATGTCACCTCCTCCATATAGTACCCCACACACTGTCACACCTCTACATATCCCTCCACACACAATGTCACCCTGTGGCAAACCTAGCCACTTCAGAGGGTTAAAGACGGTGTTCGTATGCTATTTGTACATTCTAAAGACTACGGCATTCGTACGCTTGTTTCACGAATCATATTGGATTACTATGTTCGTGAAACGAATGAACTGCCGAACGGGAGACCACACAAGGGAGTCGTGTGTCTCCAACTAACGAACCGGCAACATTGTAACCACAGAACAGTAATGGTTTTATGGGTGGCCGCCGTTCGTATAAACAAACATGAGGCATCTTTGTTCACGAAAGCCCAGCGGTGTTCGGTCGTCGAGTGCCTGGAACTAAAATCAGCTACTCGACTGCACGAACACCGCTGGGCTCCCATGTCTTTCGTACAAAGTACTTATTCGTGCAAATAGGACGGTGTTCGACAGTTTAAAGCCCATGAACTCGCATATTCTAACAGTTCACTTTCTACGGTATAATTACAATGTGGGTTTGTATGAACCCTTCAATCGAATGGCTCTCCTATTCTAGTGAACAGATCTGAGCGGTATTTCGCCAGATGGTGCGCTCCGAACCCAGCCATTCATTCGGACAATTCAGAGTAAAACTGTACAAGTTATGGATTTTTATGTGAAATGGTATATGTTACAAATCGCTATTTGTAACTGGCCCTTTAAATGGAAAATTGCCCTGCTTCCCTGGATTGTGGAGAAGCCTATTTGCCAGCCTCCTTCCTCATGACTATGGCCCCTGCAAGATTGTGCCCCTGAAAACTTATTACCTTTTATTGGGTGTGTATGGCCCTTTAAGAACCGTCTGGGGACATATTGTGACTTTGCTGAACAATGCCCCTTTAAGACTATGTCCCCAGACCTGTAAAATAACTTGCCCCTGGCTCTCTCCCACTTGGTTCAGTAAATAGGGCTTACTGAACCAAGTACCACACAGGCGGACCACCCAGAAGTTAAAGTGTGCAGGCAATTTACCTCCCAGGCTGTGAGGTTACTGCAGGTTAATTGCACATGGCGGCGGCCATCTTTGTTCAGTCGAACGCGGTCAGCGGTGTATGCTAAAGATTCTGTGGAACTGAAATCGGCTACACATTTTGCCGAACACCGCTGACCCTTACCTTCTCCTACACTTCGTTTTTCAGCTCCAGAGACTAAGTCCCGTCGTTTTTCGGCATGAAATTGACCGACCGCACAGCCCAAATCTATGGAACTGTTTTGGGCAGGAAATTGTGCTTGCGGTCGGTCATAAAGGGACCTCCAGCTAACTTTTGATCCACTGGAGGAATTTGGCTGATTTTTGGAAGTGTTTATGTTTGAAGTGTGCTGAGTCTGAATATGTTATGGAGATTGAATGTATAGTTTTAAAGCTACAGTGTATGTGTGAAAACTGTATTTTTACTGTATGCTATAATTATGTTATATGTTTATCTGAGGGGAGGAGACGTGGGGGTGGTACCATGTATGTGATTGGTTAATTTCATCCTCCCCCTGGGAGTGTCCTGTGTGTACCTTTTTGTAATAAAAAGCAGGCTGGGTGTTCCAGTCCTCAGTTCTTCTTGACCCTTCAAAACGTAGCCTCGTCTCGTTATTGGAGGGAATTGCTGTATTACACTGGGGATTGCTATGCTCTGCATATTCCCCTGAGCTTAATCACTTAGCTCTTTTAAGAGCTTGTTCCGGATACGCTCTCCTGGAGGAGAGGTCTTCCCCACACGGTCCTGGAGGACGGAAGACGGTGCGGCTCCAGTTAAGCTACGGCGGTTGTGGAGTCTGCGGTGGTTGTGGTGTCCAGTGCGGTGCTTGTGGTCCTCGGCGCAAGCTAGGAAGCGTCCATCAACGGAGGGTACTCGGTCGGAGTACACGGAGCTCCGTTACAGTATATTTGCTGTACGGAGAGATAATGTAATTAACAGTATATTCTTGCGCAATTATCTCTCCAGTACAGCAATGCATGATGGAAAATAGCATTGCAGGGTAAGTTTTCCACAGAGTCCACCAAGGGAAAACCCCTGCAATGCCAGTATGGGAACCCCTTGCATGGAGACTTGTATAAATACGGTGACCTTGGAATAAAAGCTCAGTTGACCCCGAGACTATGTGTCGTCTAGTTCTTGGGAAAAGGGGATTGTATTTAAGCTACCTGTATTTTGTATGCTGAATCCTGACTACCAGTGTAGATACCGTGGATTATACTACTCATCCGCCACACACCCCCTCCATACAGTGTCATAGGCGAAGATGCATTTTTCCATACACTGACAAACACACTCATACTCTTGATGTAGAATTATTAAAAAAAATCTTTATTGAACTTGTATTGAATTATTGTACTAACTCCATTTTAACCTCACATTGTGACAGACCCTCCATTTTGTCCTCATTACCTGACAGATCCTCCATTTTGATCCATTTCAAACTACATTACATGACAGAGTTTCCCAGCACATTTAATACAATGAACAGAGACTGTATTTTCTATAAAGACATAGCTGACTGCGGAATTATTGAATCTCCTGTAACATGCAACAAAGTATAACCAAGGCCAGAGCCAAGGCCATGAGAACACTGTACTAATGAAATGTTCTATTCATAAGAGAACCTTGCACCTGACCACAAGACCTGACATCACTGACTGTGTAAAATGACGCTCAAGCCCCCCTTTCCACCGCTTGAGCCTTCTGTCCACACCCGTGTCCAGAACAATACCACCTCCCGGTGGGAGGACACCTAGCTAGTCACTCAAATCCCTGAGCCAATTAATAATATTGATGGGTGGACACTGATATAGTCACATAACATTTAATCCAATTAATGATGTTTATTTGTTATTATCTGATATTCAATGATGATGTCATTTTGCCTTTAAAAGGGTCTGCATAACCGTTTTCTAACCAGATGCCATTAAATTTTCTGAAGTGCTTTTAACCTGAACTCCATGTGTCAGTGTGAACTTACTTCTGCGTATACGCAATTTAATCATCTCAGATTTGGACAGGAACAGATAGACATTTAAACATATTTGTTTATTTCTAAATTAATCTACATCAATTTGGCGCCCAGAACGTGGGGCATCGGCAGGGCTCGAGTCCTGCAGGAACGCATGGGAACGGCGTTCCTGCACTTTTTCCAAAGCAGGAACGCCGTTCCCAGTCCTGCAGGACCTGCCCTGCTAACTGCACACAGGGGCCATCACACGCGGCGTTCTTCTCCAGCTCTCTCAGCTTCAACTCTCGCGAGACCCGCAGCTGTAAGAGCGTTGCCACGGGTTACCAGGGCAACGCTCCGCACAGGCGAGTCTCGCGAGAGATGAAGCTGAGAGAGCTGGAGAAGAACGCCGCGTGTGATGGCCCCTGTGTGCAGCGGCTGCTACCCTCCACCGGACCACCAGGCGATCTCCCCCCTCCCTGACAAGGTAAGAAGCAGGGAGGGGGGAGTAAAGTAAAAAAAAACATAAACACATAAAAGTTAAAAAGCAAATGCATCCCCCCTATCATCCAGCACACACACATAATCCAGCACACACACACACAATCCAGCACACACACACACATAATCCAGCACACACACACACATAATCCAGCACACACACACACACATAATCCAGCACACACACACACATAATCCAGCACACACACACATAATCCAGTACACACACACACACACATAATCCAGCACACACACACACACATAATCCAGCACACACACACACATAATCCAGCACACACACACACACACATAATCCAGCACACACACACACATAATCCAGCACACACACACACATAATCCAGTACACACACACACACATAATCCAGTACACACACACACATAATCCAGCACACACACACACATAATCCAGCACACACACACACACATAATCCAGCACACACACACACACATAATCCAGCACACACACACACACATAATCCAGCACACACACACACATAATCCAGCACACACATAATCCAGCACACACACACACACATAATCCAGCACACACACACACACACATAATCCAGTACACACACACATATCATCCAGCACACACACACACATATCATCCAGCGCACACACACACATATCATCCAGCGCGCACACACACATATCATCCAGCGCACACACACACATAATCCAGCACACACACACACATAATCCAGCACACACACACACATAATCCAGCGCACACACACATAATCCAGCACACACACACATAATCCAGCGCACACACACATAATCCAGCACACACACACATAATCCAGTACACACACACACACACATAATCCAGCACACACACACACACACACACATAATCCAGCACACACACACACATAATCCAGCACACACACACACACATAATCCAGCACACACACACACATAATCCAGCACACACACACACATAATCCAGTACACACACACACACACACATAATCCAGTACACACACACACATAATCCAGCACACACACACACACATAATCCAGCACACACACACACATAATCCAGCACACACACACATAATCCAGCACCCACACACACACACACACACACACATAATCCAGCACACACACACTGCATTCATTATACACAATCTGCACTTACTACAAATACACTACATTCATTATACACAATCTGCACTTACTACAAACACACTACATTCATTATACACACTCTGCACTCATTACAAACACACTAAATTCACTATACACACTCTGCACTCACTATACACACTCTGCACTCACTATACACACTCTGCACTCACTATACACACTCTGCATTCACTATACACACTCTGCATTCACTATACACACTCTGCATTCACTATACACACTCTGCATTCACTATACACACTCTGCATTCATTATACACACTCTGCATTCACTACACACACTACATACACTACATTCATTATACACAATCTGCACTTACTACAAACACACTACATTCATTATACACACTCTGCACTCATTACAAACACACTAAATTCACTATACACACTCTGCACTCATTACAAACACACTAAATTCACTGTACACTCTGCACTCACTATACACACTCTGCACTCACTATACACACTCTGCACTCACTATACACACTCTGCACTCACTATACACACTCTGCATTCACTATACACACTCTGCATTCACTATACACACTCTGCATTCACTATACACACTCTGCATTCACTATACACACTCTGCATTCATTATACACACTCTGCATTCACTACACACACTACATACACTGCATTCATTATACACACTGCATTCATTATACACACTGCATTCATTATACACACTGCATTCATTATACACACTCTGCACTCACTACAAACACACTACATTCACTATACACACTCTGCATTCATTATACACACTCTGCACTCACTACACACTACATTCACTATACACACTCTGCATTCACTACAAACACACTACATACACTGCATTCATTATACACACTCTGCACTCACTACAAACACACTACATTCATTATACACACTCTGCACTCACTACAAACACACTACATTCACTATACACACTTTGCACTCACTACACACTATATTCATTATACACACTGCACTCACTACACACACTACATTCATTATACACATTCTGCACTCACTACAAACACACTACATTTATTATACACACTGCACTCACTACAAACACTTCATTATACACACTCTGCTCTCACCACAAACACACTACATTTATTATACACAATCCGCACTCACTACAAACACACTGCATTCATTATACACACTCTACACTTACTACAAACACTACATTCATTATACACACTACACTTACTACAAACACACTACATTCATTATACACACACTGCACTCACAGCAAACACACTACATTCATTATACACACTCTGCACTCACTACAAACACACTAAATTTATTATACACACTGCACTCACTACAAACACACTACATTCATTATACACACTGCACTCACTACAAACACACTACATTCATTATCCATACTCTGCATTCACTACAAACACACTACATTCATTATACACACCCTGCACTGCACTATATGCATAGGAGTGTAATTTTTTTTTTTAAGGGGGGGGGGCGGAATCTTGGGTGAGTTCCCACACCTTTTTCCCCAGGACTTGACCCCTGGGCATCGGGCTATGTCTGGCCGGTGAGCCGTCCTAAGGAAGATACTGTTGGACGGGGGAATCCTGGGGGAAGGAAAGGAGACTGATCACCTCCAGGTACACGGTAGAGACTTCTGCAGAGCCACCGGTATGTTCCGGCCCCTTTGATTGACCCGTCCACGTGTCTGTGACTGCTTCCCGGGAGGACATCAAAGACAGGTAATATCTTGCCCGGTGTCTCGTTACTCACTTGTTTACCTGCATTTAGTCTATCTGTTACCTGGGTGTGTTTGAATTGGCCTGTTTTGGTTAAGTGCCCGGGTTGAGTGTTTATTTGTTTCCCCTTTTTGGGATAAAAGGGGGGTGGACCTGTGGTAGTTTGCCTGGGGGTCCTGTGTTTGTCTGTTGCCCCTTTTGGGATAAAGGGGGGGTGGACCCGGGGGATTTGCCTGGAGTCCTGTTGCCTGTTTACTCTTTTAGGAGCCACGTGGCTGTGGCTGTAGGGAAAAAGGGGGGTGGACCTGTGGAAGTTTTCCTGGGGGTCTTCTTTGCCTGTTTACCTCTTTTAGGAGCCTCGTGGCTGTGGCTGTATGGAAAAAGAGGTGTGTTGGAACTGTGGAAATTGTGTAGACTCATAGTTTCCTGTGATCCTTCTTGTGTCACTTTGATAGCCTAGCTAGCCTCATTGTGCACGTAACTCTGCTTGCAGAGAGGTGGTAACCCACAGCTTCGAGCGCTGAGGCTGGTGGAATTCCAATTTTTTTATTTGTGGCGGGCGGATTCAAGCAGGCATTGCTTGTCTCCAGCACCACGTAGTAGTGAGACTTATGAGTGGGTTCATAGGGGCGCTACGGGAGTGAGGATAGAGGTGGCCACACTTAGTGGACTGCTGTAACGAGGGAGGCTATACAGGATTCGGGTCGGAGATGGTTGCTGTTTCCTGTGGCCGCTGGTAGTGAGACTTACGAAAGTCGTTCTCCGAGCGGAGACACTACGAGGTTGAGGGAGGTGACTTTGGTCACGCGAGTAAAGGAAAGGATTACTGTTGATTTTATTTGAACTGTGATGCATGCACTGTATTTCAATTGTATTGTTGTTTTGTTTGTTTAATTAGGAGTCATTCAAACTCCTGTGTCTGTCTCTAAAATTCCACTTTACCTTTTTTTACCTTTTCTATGCTTCCTGAGTTATATACACTATCCTCTCCTATTTCTATTGTGAGAGAAGTGATTGGTCACACACTTCTCACCTCGCTCCAATTAGTGACTAGTCTACGTTTTGGGAAGACGCACTTAGGGGGGACCCACCCCCCCTCTCGGGTGTCAGTCCACCATTGTAGACACTCTGTTTAAAACCTTTTTCCCCTATATCTGGGACGCCTGAATATGAGGGGAATGGAACAGGGATTAGAAAAGCCCAATAAAGGGCTGGCTAGCGCGTGTGATCTAGTTGAAGATAGAGATTGCTAAAGTGTGTAAAATTGCTGTGCCTTCATGTGGTAGATTGCAGCCAGAAAGCTGGCATAGATTACTGACAGAGTAGCAATGCTATTCAGCAGGAAGGTTGGTTGGGCTGAGGAAGAACTAGATCACAAAGGGTTAAGAATGGATGTATATCATAATAATTGTTTTTGTATTTTGTATTAGCCATTACCCTGGTAGAGGGTGGGGGTTTTGTATTGAGTTTCACTGAGAGTATTATTAAATGTTGTGTTTTTGTGTCTCTTTGCTTTTGCAATAACTGTAACGTGGCTATCCTTCTGTCTTGTTACTGTACAGCATTGACATGGTTAAAGAGATTCTGCTGGCAGTCTCTCTCCCACTTCCCCCGCCTTTCATAAAATTGTGATAATGTATATTTGTGATATAAGTAGGAATTACATTTTGAGATGTTAGATATAAATTAATAAAATAAAGAACGAGAGTCAGGGATAGCGTCTGTCTCCACGGGCACAAGTCTGGTGTGGGAGAAGTGGTGGGCTAGCCGCTGCGGGACACCCACGGAGTGAAACGTTCGAGGCTTGTGGAGACAAGATGAGCATGTTAGCCTTTTATTATTTTTCTCTAGGGAAAGCATAGGGCCAGTTAATAGTTGTTGTACATGGGCTATTTGCAGCCTCCATTGCATTTCTACCTAGTCTTGATTTCTGATGTATCCTCCTTTGCTACATCACCTGTCTGCTCCCTTACCTGCCCACCCCTGCCTATTCCTCCTCCTCCTCCCTCCACCCCACTTTCTCCTCCTACTCCTCCCTCTACTCCGCCTTCTCCTCTCTCCTCCTACTTCTCCTCTACTCCTCCTCCTCCCTCTACTCCACCTTCTCCTCCTCCTACTCCTTCTTCCTGCTCTTACTCCTCCCTCCTCTTTCTGCTCCACTTTCTCCTCCTACTCCTCCCTCTACACCACCTTCTCCTCTCTCCTCCTACTCCTCCCTCTACTCCACCTTCTCCTCCTCCTACCCCTTCTTCCTGCTCTTACTCCTCCCTCCTCTTTCTACTCCTCCCTCTACTCCACTTTCTCCTCCTACTCCTCCCCCTACTCCACCTTCTCCTCTCTCCTCCTACTTCTCCTCTATTCCTCCTTCTCCTCCTCTTTCTCCTCCCCCTACTCCACCTTCTCCTCTCATCTCCTACTTCTCCTCTATTCCTCCTTCTCCTCCTCTTTCTCCTCCTCCTACTCCACCTTCTCCTCTTCCCACTTCCCCTGTCCTTCCTGCTCCACCTTCTTCCCCTCTCGCTCTATCCACTACTCATTCCTCCATCTCCCCACTACCATATCTATATCCTTTATATGCTTCCTCCCTTCTTATTCCTTACCAATTTCCTCTGCTCATAGACAACTCTGCCTCTACCTGACAATATTATATTTTGAAGAAAAGTTGCTCTGGCCACTCTTCCGCCACTTCCCAGGGGGGAATACCACACTAATGAAGAATTATTCTAACAAAAAATTATTCAGACTGGTGGAGGTGCACTTCATCATGAAATAACTGTTTTGGGCATTCTCAAGGAAATAGTGCGGTCCTGACCCAGATTCCCATGGAAGTAAGACACCTGTAAGGGAGGTGGCTGTCCCCCATGTTTTTTCTTCGCTAAGTCCCCAGAAATATCATGAAAGGAACCTGACTCATTAGAACAAAACATGAACAATCAATTCACAACTCTCTACAGAAGGGGGTCAGCAAGAGAACTGTGAATAGAAAGACAAATACCCCCCAATCTCACACAGAAATAGGTGAGGAAACCTCTTCTAATGCTCCTCATGGTTACTTTGAACAGATGAAAGAAGAAACAAGACACCTTTCAACAGAGCATGCAGTAGCTTTACCAGATCCTGACTCCACTCTGTTTGCGGATAAAGAGGAAAGGTACCATACTGGATTTGCTGTTGCTACAGAAGATCAGGTACGTCAAGCATCTTCACTTTCCTCATTCACATCTGCTCAAGACGCTGAATTGACAGCCTTCTCAGTGGCATACAAAATGCCTGAAGGAAGACATGCCAATACCTACACTGACTCAAGATATGCCCTGGGTGCAGCACATTATTTTGGATCAATCTGGAAGATAAGAAGCACCACTCAGCTGACTAAAAGCTGCCAACCAAGCCACAAGTGCACCAAGGGAAGTGGACAGAATGGTGTCCGCTAAAGAAACTTCTATACTCACCATGTAGATCCTACCTACAGATCTCAAGCTTCTGAAAGAATGACAAGCAGCTGCTGACCCCGAAGAAATACAAAGCTGGAAAAACAGAAAGGGGCAACCCTTGAAGACGGGCTGTACTCCAACACTCTCAAGCTCTGTTTACCCAAAAACATGTAGTGGGCAGTGAGCCCATGGAACTTTATACCTATCCAAGACCCTCATGAACTCTTTGATCTCTTAATACTCTAAAGCACCTAGAATTACTCCTCTAATCAACAGTCACTGCCGATCCTGTGTTATTTGTGCCAAGGACAGCTCAGGCAGAAGAGGAGGAGAATCCTAAGCACCTAGCTAACTCTCACTATCCCTTTCAAGAATCCAGGTGACAAAGAGCTACTGGGTCAAATATGCACTAGTTATAATAGACATTTTGTCAGGATGGCCAGAAGCCTAGCCGGTCATCAATGTGACAACCAAGACCATATACCCAATAGTGCATTGTGAAAGTTGCAGAGATCACTCAGTGGATTCATTGTTCCAGATTCAAGACTCTCTCTCTCTGCAACATGAGAAGTAACATTTGTTGATTTTGACACACTTTTGACTCTAAAGAAAAAGTGACTTGTTAAAAAAAACAAAAAATAAAAAAATAAAAAGATACCAACAAGTAGGTGTTTGATGGCCATAATAATGCCTGACCACCTGCCATCGATGGAAAGCCGAGGACCCCAAAAGGAGACCTCGTGAAGCTAAAGAGATCCAAACGCCAAGCTTCCTCAGGATTATTTGCCCATCCTGAGTTTGTAGTGATATTAATATTGACTAAATGATCCGAGTCCACCTACGCTGATGTAGCGTGGGACAGGTTTAATACTACAATGCATAAACAAATGTGCCCTAGCCAAGGTTATTATGTCCATACACATAATACATGACAAGGTACTCTTGACACACCACATTCATGCTTCAGAACATAAAGAGGAGCACCCCTCTAAAGGGAAAGTTTGACACATATATATATTGATGCCATAGGTGTGCCAAGGGGGGTACCAGATGATTTTGCAGTAAAAGGAAAGTTTGAGTCCATTTTCCCAACCGTCACTGCTAATAATAATATTTTGATTTGCATTTATTATATCTATTGCAACCAACAACGTTTACCTGTCACCATGACTTGTTGTGCCTATACTCCAGATAACACAGGTCCATATGGTAATGTAAGCTTGTCTATTTATGATGTCCCTCTGAAGAACTAAGAAGACTTTAAGAACCGTTACTTCATAGGGTTTTGTGCCTTTGGGCTAACCTGTCTTCTGAAACTAACCAATAAAGTTTATCTCTTAGAATCTAACATTTCATAGGGGGGACTGATGTAGAATTATTTAAAAAATCTTTATTGAACTTGTATTGAATTATTGTACTAACTCCATTTTAACCTCACATTGTGACAGACCCTCCATTTTGTCCTCATTACCTGACAGATCCTCCATTTTGATCCATTTCAAACTACATTACATGACAGAGTTTCCCAGCACATTTAATACAATGAACAGAGACTGTATTTTCTATAAAGACATAGCTGACTGCGGAATTATTGAATCTCCTGTAACATGCAACAAAGTATAACCAAGGCCAGAGCCAAGGCCATGAGAACACTGTACTAATGAAATGTTCTATTCATAAGAGAACCTTGCACCTGACCACAAGACCTGACATCACTGACTGTGTAAAATGACGCTCAAGCCCCCCTCTCCACCGAGTAAACCTCATGCTGGGAAAGATGGCGCTTGAGCCTTCTGTCCACACCCGTGTCCAGAACAATACCACCTCCCGGTGGGAGGACACCTAGCTAGTCACTCAAATCCCTGAGCCAATTAATAATATTGATGGGTGGACACTGATATAGTCACATAACATTTAATCCAATTAATGATGTTTATTTGTTATTATCTGATATTCAATGATGATGTCATTTTGCCTTTAAAAGGGTCTGCATAACCGTTTTCTAACCAGATGCCATTAAATTTTCTGAAGTGCTTTTAACCTGAACTCCATGTGTCAGTGTGAACTTACTTCTGCGTATACTCAATTTAATCATCTCAGATTTGGACAGGAACAGATAGACATTTAAACATATTTGTTTATTTCTAAATTAATCTACATCACTCTCACATGCACACACACTCATACAATCACTCACAGACACACATACACTCACTAATTATTATTTTTTTAAATAAAAATGTTTCACCCAGCCTCCCTACCTGAAGAGCTGTAGTGGATCTGTCCCTGGGGTCCATTGGGGCTGCTGGGCAGCGTGCGTCAGTGTTATAATCAGAGGCGGCGAGGGAGCTCTAATCTAATGAGAGCTTCCTCGCCGCCTCTGATTATACCACTGCCACACGCCGCGCCGGGGGGCAAGAGGTGGCCTGGCAGGTGGGAGAGCTTCTCTCCTGCCAGTCACTGAAATCTTGCGCCCCCAGAACCGGTGCGCCCTAAGGTGGCCGCCTGTGCCGTCTTATGGACGTGCCGGCCCTGCCCCCAATGTCACCCCCTCCATACAGTGTCACCCCTCTAAATATCCATCCACACACACTGTCACCTCCATACAGTGTGTGCCCCCATATCCCCCAACACACTGTCACCTCCCTACATATCCCCACACACACAATGTCACCTCCTCCATACAGTGGCCCGCGAGTTTGCTATGCTTACTAAGGCAGAGTAGGCATCTGCTATCCCCACATTGCAGGTGCCTACTCTGCTAAAATTTACCCGGCCGGGAGGAGAGGTCGCTGACGGCAGAGAGGGAGCTCAGTCTTCCAGCTCCTCACTGCTCCCTCGCGCATGTCCTCTGTAGTGAACCCGGAATATGACGGCACCCGGCATCACTAAACTGCGTGCATGAGGGAGCAGGTAGGAGACCTCCCGAGAGAAGGTCCCCGCTGGACCCCAGGGAGAGGTCCCACACCACCTCCCAAAGGTAGGGAACAATAAATAAAATGATGTAAGTGTATGCAAGAATATGTAAATGTGTGTCTGTCAGTGTGTGTTTTCCTGTCAGAGAGTGTGTGTGTGTGTCTGTCAGAAAGTGAGTGTGTGTCTGTCAGAGAGTGTGTCTGTCAGTGTGTGTGTTTCTGTCAGTGTGTGTGTCTGTCAGTGAGTGTGTGTGTTGGTCAGTCTTGTGATGGCTGCGGCTGGACAGTGGAGGACCTGGAGGTGCACGGAGACATGCAACGCCACGTCACATTCTGATGTGACGTCAACGTGCTCCACCTTCACAGGGTTTCAAGGAGTAGAGGGAGGATCCGCTTTGGCACAGGGTGCGGACGGTGCCATTGGGGGTATACCAGAGGCTGGACTTCGGAGTTGCATATTGGCAGCAGCAATGTGAGTGGAGTCTGCTTCTTGGCTAATATTGTTTTTTTGTTTTGTTTTTTTAAACAAGGGCCGGGGTTTACTAGAGGGGGGACTGGGAATTAGTATAGAGGGGGGGACTGAGATTTAGTACAGAGGGGGGTACTGGGGTTTAGTGGAGGGGGGACTGGGTTTATTTGAGGTTGGGGGCTGGGGTTTAGTAGAGGGAGATGCTGTTTTTTTTTATACTGTATGTAACAGACTCCCTATACTCCGGCTGAGTATGTCTGTTATGAAGCTCCCAAGTCCCAAGCAAAATAGTGATTATAGCCCAAGTTAACCCAAGCATCAGCCTTGACTTGATGAAGGGGTAAAACTAATCTGTTTAATCCAGGCTCAATGGCCTACTTATATACAGTACAGAGACACAGAAAACACGCCCATGACACTCCCATAAACACACCCATAATATGTCCCCAAAATTCAATGTCACCGTGACTCAGCAATAAATGACAAAATATAAAAAACACATAAAATTACATATTTCCCACCTAGGCACCCCCATAAGTTATACATCCCCGGATAGCCTGGATCTGAGTGCCCAACATATCCGAAAAGCGCTCAGATCCCACAAACACATCCGAAATGCCACCGGGGTAAAGTTCTGACCAGCTGCACACATAGTCCTATGCCCAAAACAGTTCCAGGGTGTTTTGTGCTTTTGCCGGTCAACTTCGGGAGTTCCATGCAAAAGAAATACTGAACACACACTCTGGCTATTTACTAGCATTTGTTCATATGGTTCATACGAACAAACCTATCGAACGGAGCTCTTCTCACATGTGTGGAAAGGAAGCAGGCGTTCATCAAAGTTCAACGGTGTTCGGGAGTTTCCGTGTATGATTTTAGTTCCATGAACACAGCTGTCTGCATTCCCGCAAACAAGATGGTGAATACGAACGGCGGCCACCCAGTCGCACAATGAGAACACACAATAATTGAAGTGTCAGGAGAGGTTACTAGGGATTAACAAGCCCAAAGGTGGTCCACAGTTCGTGAGTTTGTTCGGTTCCCGAACAGTACAACTATCTCCCACAAACCAAGTCTTTTTACTAGCCGTTTCCAAAGCCCATAGTCAATGGGCAGGAGGCTAGCCTCCACACTCTTCCAGGAGCCCATGGCAAGCGTCCAGGCAATGGGGCGTTCGTCACACACCTACGTTTCTATGAAAATTGTAGTTTTGGGGTTTTTTTGCGGCCCACATAAACTTAAACCTTAGCTCGTGCTAGCCTTTGAGTTTGCCATGCTTGGTGTACAGTATAATAAAAGGTCGTCCTAAATAGCCTAGTCTTCTTACATTTAGAGGGAATTCAAATTCAAATTCAGAAATTGGATCATTGAAATACTGTGCAAAAAATATAATACAAGTGGGGGGGCGGAGCCTGGCAGTGCAACTGAATAGACGCCATTTCCACAGCTCTGAGCGCTGACAAATTAATCTGTCAAATATCACCAGCATCCTGGCGAAAACGACCGAAAAAAGGGCAGATACTACCGCAGCATACTGCCCTGATCCCGCCGATGCCTTTTTTACACACCCCGGGCAAAAAAAAAAAAAAACAGAACCGTGGCACCAAGGCCTACCGCGCTATTCGGCACTCTCCAGCAGCCTACGGAGGCCCACTAGACTGGGACGACCCCGACCAGCTGACCCTGTTAACGGGCAACATAGGTAAGAAAACCCAAAGAACAACCGCAACCACTGCCAAGCCGCAGCACGACATAAGTCAAATGCTGCAACACACGGCGCCGGCGAAGACCCCGTCAGCACGGGAGACCTCGCTCACCCGGGAGCACTCACCCACAAGAGATGGCGGCGGGACCCCAAATCAGAGTACGATGCCGGCAAATAGAGGGACACCAAGCCCAAAGGAGACAGAAGCACCGGCTACAAAACGGGAACTTCAAGAAATGCTCACCGGCCTCCAAAACAACCTCAGGACAATGTGGGAGGCGGACCTGGCGGTTCTCAAAACGGAGGTACAGGCAGTCAAAGGGCGCACACAGTCCACTGAAAGAAATGTGACAGACCTGCAAAAAGGCCTCAAGGAACTGAGTGATAGAGTACAACACATCCAGAATACACAAGCTGAAACAAACAAACAAATGCTCATACTGGACGACAGGGGCAGGAGGAAGAACATAAAGGTAAGGGGAGTAGCGGAGACCATACCCCTAGAAGAACTGCCACACTTCATAAGAAGGTTGGTGGCGTCACTACTCTCAACCAGAGAGGCTAAATATTTCTCCTTTGATGGGGCATACAGAATAGCTAAATCCCCAAAAGCCCCTGCAACCGTGCCAAGAGACATCATCCTTAGGTGTCAAACGATGTCCAATAAATTAAGCTTGCTAGCAGCGATAAAAGGGAAGACGCCAAACGAATTTGAGAACTGCAAAATCTCATTTTTCCAAGACCTCAGCAGAGCCACATTAAAGTGGCGAAAAGCTATGCAACCCCTCACACAGATCCTACAGAAGGCAGGCCTAACATACAGATGGACAACACCGCAAACTCTATGGGTTACCAAAGAAGCAAAGTACTACAAGGCCCAGCAGACACTCCCGCACTCCTGACAGCTCTGGACCTACAACCACGGCAGGGCTCTGCTCACGAACCACAGGACACGCAACTCCTAATAGACACTGACTCAGATACGTCCTCTTCTGACATCAGAGGCGCCATGAGACCAAAGACCTGAACCAACCAGCGTACCCGAGTATCTCAAGCAGCAGTGGCATTTATGAGACTTTCTTAGACCAAAGTTATGCAATGTTAAATGTTAAATACTTTATGTTTCACCTTTTCTACCTTCTCTCATACACGCCAACACACAATTACCTAGTTCAGCCGAGTGACCCAAAGGGCACACACAGCGTGCACACTACGCCCAGGAACTCTCTCTCTCCCCCCCCCTTCCTTACCCACCATGCCAGGGAGAAACCGACAAGGGGTTGAAGGACCACACCTAGAAGAGGGCCACACAATAGCACTCGCACCAAGAGCGACTACCACATAAAGCCAGCAGCACAAAGGAATCAACACTAAACCCTCTTACACGCACTCAAGAGACCCAGAACCCGCATACCTCACTGGCACATAACTTACCCAGAACCCGCATACCTCACTGGCATATAACTTACGCGGCACCACACATAGAGGGGGTTTACAAACCCATATAATAACTCACTACAACCCGACAGAGCACCATGCTCTAAAAAAACGTGCAACACGCCACCCAGCCAGAAACAACAAAATTGCGATGTTACATACGTTGTTTACCCTTGTACTAGCCTAGATAACACAAAATGTATGTACCAACTAGATTGCAAGCAATATGTACGCTACATGCAAACTTGCACCAAAAATAAAGAATTAAAAAAAAAAAATACAAGTGGGGGGCGGGGATTGGCACTCGAGGAGAACAGACGTATTTCGTCCAAGCTCTCATGGCTTACCTATTACACATCGCAACTGTTACGTATCAACCCGCTGATTTCACCCAGGAGCCAATCTCGGTACCCTTAGTAGACAAGGAGAAGAAGGCTAAGATGCTTAAAGCCCTTGCAGGGGAAAGATCCCGCAACATCGGCAACCTGCTGAAATCCAGGCCTAAACCCAAAATGGCGGAGCAGCCTGATCTCAGCCTGTCATTCTCAGAGGAAGAAATTATGGATACCCCAGATGAAATAACTTGCAGGGGAAGACCTAATGGCTCCAGTCAACAAGGGTGACTTCAAAGCCCTATTACAGAATATAAGGGCACTTTTCAATGCAGACCTGTCAGTCATCAGGGAGGACATTACAGGAGTCGCTGCCAGAATTCAGGCAACAGAAGGTGACATAGGTTCCATCACCCGAAGACAAACAGATTCCACAGAGTAGGTACACCAACTCCAGGAATCTCATCAAACCATACAGGCCATAATGGACACCCTAGACACCTCCTGACTGCTCTCCTACCCCAAAAAAAGTATACAACTTGACAACTGCTTCCGGCTGCCTAAGTCTGCTAGGGCTCCAACCGAGGCCCCCGGCAATGTTCTGGTTGCTTTCCCCTGTTCTGTGATAGGATGGTGGTTCTGGAAGCTTTGAGGGACAGGACACCCTACAAGTTCAAGGAGATGCAGCTTCTGTTCTTACAGGATGTCTGCCGGCCCACTCTGGACTGGAGAAGGTCCTTCACACAGGTCACAAAGACCTTAATATCTGCAAACATATCCTACAGATGGGGTCCCTCCCATGCTTTGACTGCTCTCAAGGATGGATACTCTTACCAACTTACCTCTACGGCTGAGTCTACGGCCTTCTTGCAAACACTGGGCATCACACCATCTGTTGACACCCTAAATGTGCCTGGTCGCTCCTGGGACATGCCTTGAGTTGTCCCCTTCACCCCTTGCATATTTGCAGATACTGGATGTAGGCAGTGGTGTATCTTGGTTTTGTGTTGCCCTAGGCATGACAAAACTCAGACACCCCCACCCCACCTTCTAAATACACATACACACTCACTGACAGACACATATACACTTAGTGTCAGACACACACATGCACTGACAGACACACATACACTAGCTAACAGACATACACAATCATTGACAGACACACATACACACTCACTAACAGACACACATACTAACACACTCACTAACAGACACACACACACTAACACACTCTTTAATAGACAAACACACTAACACTCACTAACAGACACACACACACACTAACACACACACACACACTAACACTCACTAACAGACGCACACACTAACACACTCTCTAACATACACACACTCACTAACAGACACACACATAGTAACACATTCACTAACAGACACACATAGTAACACACTCCCTGACACACACACAGACACGCACTCACTAACAGACACACACACTCACTAACAGATGCACAGACACAAATACACTCACATTTTTTTAATTATTTTTTTTTTAATTCAATTCCCCCAGCCTTCCTACCTTTGGCTCCGGCATCACTGCGGTGCACACGAGGTAACTGAACAGGAGGATCAGTGCTCCCTCGCCGCCCGCCCGGAAAGAGCTGCCGCTGCCAGCCTTGGGGGGCACTTAGGTGGACAGCCGGCCAGGTCCTGGGCCCCCCAGGACAAGAGGCTGGCAAGGCATTTGTCAGGGTGATTGGGAGGCGACTTTTTTTGCTGCCCCCCAGAAAGTGCCGCCCAAGGCAAATGCCTTGTCAGCCTCGTGGTAAATACTCCCCTGGATGTAGGGAGCATGACATTCCGGTTCCTCATGAGGAGAAGTACTGGATCAGGGACACATTCAACTTCTATTATACTATAATGTGTTCCAGTTGAATATATGTTGTTTTCTGCATAGTTACCTATTAGTCTGATCTCCAAGTTGTCTTGACCAGGCATATTTTATGCCCCCCCCCCCCCCCCACCCCCTGCTCCAGGGTCATGGAGTACACCACCCACAGTCTAACTACTCATTGACCTGACAACCTTATTACATCCTTCGCCTTCAATCGGCCCATATATAGTATCTGTAGAGCTATATTAGACAGCCCATGGTCTCACATAGATCTCATCATATCATTGTATTCCTTTTTCTTTTGTTTTCGTTCATTTTATATAAGACAAGCCCTTGTATATTCGATTTAGCGGGATACAAGCTTATAATTGAGCACTGTTCCTTAAGTAGCACCCGTTCCGGGTGTCTCCTGGTTGGATTGTGGTGCATGCTGCACCATTTGTAATGATTTGCTTACTTACTTATTGCTTACCAAAAATAAAGAATTAAAAAAAATAGATATATAATACAAGCACATCATTCAACTATCAAAAAAATAAAAGGGCCATAAAGGCCATTGTAATTAAACTAATCCTATTATTATTACACCGGCCTTTATGGCCCTTTTCTTTGCACACGTTTATGATCTTCAGCTCCTGGCGTTTCACTTACCTGGATCCCAAGTCAGTGCTATAATCGCGCACATGCGCATGAGTACAACCCTGATGTCTATGAAGGATCTTGTGAGACCCCTGGAGCAACTTGCAATGAGTGACATAATGTCTTATTCCCACAGCTGTCACAAGCCATGCCTAGGGGGAAATGACGAAACGTAGCTTCACCGTTTATCGTATTGTCAACTTGAGGGTTTACCGAAAGACACAGTAGTTCCTACTTTGTCTTATGATATCTTTTAACTGTGTGGAATTTCAAAGATATATCAATGCAGTCTTTATAAACATTTCATAACTATTTTATATTTATGAAATGTTTAAATTTATTTCTGGGTTGATAAAGCCACTTCAAGCATTGGTGTTCCTGCCTGTGACTCCTACATGCACAGCACCATCTATTGGTTGAAAGTTACATTTCAAATGCTGTGAGAATTGTTTGCATTTGCATTTTTAGTGTCTGTGTAATGCAATTTTTAGTGTCTATGTTCCCCTGACTTCCCCTCCGTGTTCTATCTTATTGTATAGTGCTGTGTACTATATATTCTTCATAAGCGTAATGTAACTTATTGTGAGTGGCCAGTCGGGGCTCACAGAGCTGCATGTGGCTTACAAGCTGCATATTGATTAACTAGGGTATAGTAATTAAGTGTTAGGAGAAGCAGGGGTAGTAGAGAGAGCAGGAAGTCTGTGAGGTCCTTGTATCACCAAAGCTAGGTGTGTCCAATGCATATTTTAAAGTAACATTGTAAATATTTTTTTGTTGTTGTGAGAGGCGGAACTGATTTAGTGTGAGCCCTGGTGGAAGAAATGTTTTGGGACCCCCTCTAACGCAAGGGTGGCCAAATATTAGATTGTCAACTGATGTGCAATTCCCACAATGCTTTCCTGGGGATGTAATGCGGGGATCCACCATTTTCCCACCCTTGCAGGGCTCTATTTGTGAGCTCTGTGTGTGTGTTTGAATGTATGGTAACACTAACCATGCATTAACGCATACACACACACAAATACACACACTGACAAACACAATCATACAAGTCATAATTTACACATTTTTAGCCACCCTCCGGCCTGTTTCCATCCATTCTGGGTGCATGAGGCTGGCTTTCCTGGGGTCTACAGCATGCTCAGAAACTATAACACTATAGAAGTGAAGAAGAGAACTGAGTGACAAGCTGCTCAGGACTCCTCGAGACTTGCGAGGCCACTCAACCTAAAACATCATCACCTAACTGCGAATAATAAGCCCTCTCATATGCTTCCCCTATCAATTGTTTCTTTTGTTGGGAATTCATGGGTGCATTATAGTATGCATGGTGTTAGTCTGTATTTGGGCACTAATAAAGATCTCATCCCAGTAGAGTGCCAAATAGGGACTGATAACAATGTATGATGTTTTTTTTTTAAAGTATGCTAGGTACTGCCCTGTGCTGTAGGAAAGTTTATTTGTTAATGTGTTAATGGAAATAAAGATTATTTTTTTTTCAATCAAAAAAAAATATCAGTTGGCCCTAAGTGCATGGGCCACCCAATGAGCCCACCCAACTTGTGGGCCCCAACTGCACAACTGGTAATCCTGCTGCCGCTGGGTCCACTGAGACAAACAGAACAGTCAGCACTTGCAAATTTGCAACTTCGGGTGTCTACACCAGAGATAAAGGGACACTACCAGATAATTTGAAAATCTCAGCGTACTCTGATGATGTTTCGTAAACACTACAGTATCATGTCTTCTTACTTCTTCTGCATTCATCGTTCTAGAGTTCCTTTGTATTTTGTGATATAAGATCAGCCTTAATAAATCCTGAAGAATGCCTATATCTTTTTCATCCATAGATTTAATTGAAAGTTAGACTGGTGTCCGGCTGTGTGTCTCGTCAAGCATTGCCTCCTCTTCCATTGATTACTTTTTTTTCCTTGTCTCAGTTTTACTTTTTAGTTCCTCTTTATAATAATTTCTGACAAATATTTTGGTTGGCATACTATTAATTGTGTTGATAAATATGAGACACTTGTTTGTTGCATACATTTTCATTTTACACTATATTGTGAATGCCATTTCATACCCTTAAATACATGAGAATTTCAAAATAAAATATTACATTATTAATGTTCATTATATTCAAAGAAAGATGCATTTAGACATACTTTTCCAAAACTCAATTATTTATTTTGCAAATTCCTAGGTATTGAAGTAGTTAAAATGTTACCAAAAGAAATGTTTTTACAGACCAAACCAAAACCAATAGGAATTAAATTGGGTACTGGACCACTCCAAAACTAATGTGAATTAAAGTAGCTACTTGTTCAACATCACAACAATCCAGTCCCTGTCATTCATCCTGATGTAACCATGACTCCTGTGCTTTGGCAACAAAACATTTTACACGTTGATTGGAGGGCCCGTAGCATCACAGCGAATACTTCATTCAGCAAATATGATGAGATAATCCTACGTGTTTAAATATGGGTTTGTTAAATATAAAAGAAAGCATATTACATCACCCAGAAGATAGAGACTAAGAAAATATCATAGAACACTTTTAGATAGATTTTTTTGCTTTTAGAATTAAGCGCTACAGCCAGCCTCTAATTACGACTGCCAGCAGACATTTTCAGTTTTTTTTTTTACGTAAGGGCGAAATCAAAGCATGCAAGAAGAATATGGCGGTGGCAGTGGGGGACAGCTTAAGGAAAATAAAACTGATCTTTCCCAGCAGCTCGCACACCAGATATGTCACTTTTGGGGTCTTTGCATAATATGCTAAAAAAGCACAAAGTAACGTCTGCTTTAGATCCTCAATGGCAGTGTACTGAACAGTTAGACTGCAGGGGCAAGATCTATACATCAAAACCACTCCATTAACCCAACGTTGTTGTGGTGCTTACAGTCACTTTAAGTTTGTTACAGGTCACAAACAGGATTTTTAACTTAAGTGAGAATTTAAGGATGAGGAACTGCGCCAGATTCAAAGTGCTTGGTTATTTTGAAGCTTCCTAAACTTCATACCGGCTACAAACAATCTCTCAGTTGTTGAATGTGTAATCATCATCACCTACCCATAGGATCACAGCGGCAAGAGGACAATATTATAGCATGTGTCACACATAATTAATGGCTACCCATAGGATCACAGCGGATGTATTTGTCACAGTGATTATATACCACCTATAGTTCCGCTACCCATAGGATCACAGCGGATGTATTTGTCACAGTGATTATATACCACCTATAGTTCCGCTACCCATAGGATCACAGCGGATGTATTTGTCACAGTGATTATATACCACCTATAGTTCCGCTACCCATAGGATCACAGCGGGTGTATTTGTCACAGTGATTATATACCACCTGTAGTTCCGCTACCCATAGGATCACAGCGGGTGTATTTGTCACAGTGATTATATACCACCTATAGTTCCGCTACCCATAGGATCACAGCGGATGTATTTGTCACAGTGATTATATACCACCTATAGTTCCGCTACCCATAGGATCACAGCGGGTGTATTTGTCACAGTGATTATATACCACCTGTAGTTCCGCTACCCATAGGATCACAGCGGGTGTATTTGTCACAGTGATTATATACCACCTGTAGTTCCGCTACCCATAGGATCACAGTGGGTGTATTTGTCACAGTGATTATATACCACCTGTAGTTCCGCTACCCATAGGATCACAGCGGGTGTATTTGTCACAGTGATTATATACCACCTGTAGTTCCGCTACCCATAGGATCACAGCGGGTGTATTTGTCACAGTGATTATATACCACCTGTAGTTCCGCTACCCATAGGATCACAGCGGATGTATTTGTCACAGTGATTATATACCACCTATAGTTCCGCTACCCATAGGATCACAGCGGATGTATTTGTCACAGTGATTATATACCACCTGTAGTTCCGCTACCCATAGGATCACAGCGGGTGTATTTGTCACAGTGATTATATACCACCTATAGTTCCGCTACCCATAGGATCACAGCGGATGTATTTGTCACAGTGATTATATACCACCTATAGTTCCGCTACCCATAGGATCACAGCGGGTGTATTTGTCACAGTGATTATATACCACCTGTAGTTCCGCTACCCATAGGATCACAGCGGGTGTATTTGTCACAGTGATTATATACAACCTGTAGTTCCGCTACCCATAGGATCACAGCGGGTGTATTTGTCACAGTGATTATATACCACCTGTAGTTCCGCTACCCATAGGATCACAGCGGATGTATTTGTCACAGTGATTATATACCACCTGTAGTTCCGCTACCCATAGGATCACAGCGGATGTATCTGTCACAGTGATTATATACCACCTATAGTTCCGCTACCCATAGGATCACAGCGGATGTATTTGTCACAGTGATTATATACCACCTGTAGTTCCGCTACCCATAGGATCACAGCGGATGTATTTGTCACAGTGATTATATACCACCTGTAGTTCCGCTACCCATAGGATCACAGCGGGTGTATTTGTCACAGTGATTATATACCACCTATAGTTCCGCTACCCATAGGATCACAGTGGATGTATCTGTCACAGTGATTATATACCACCTGTAGTTCCGCTACCCATAGGATCACAGCGGATGTATTTGTCACAGTGATTATATACCACCTATAGTTCCGCTACCCATAGGATCACAGCGGATGTATTTGTCACAGTGATTATATACCACCTAGAGTTCCGCTACCCATAGGATCACAGCGGATGTATTTGTCACAGTGATTATATACCACCTATAGTTCCGCTACCCATAGGATCACAGTGGGTGTATTTGTCACAGTGATTATATACCACCTATAGTTCCGCTACCCATAGGATCACAGCGGATGTATCTGTCACAGTGATTATATACCACCTGTAGTTCCGCTACCCATAGGATCACAGCGGGTGTATTTGTCACAGTGATTATATACCACCTATAGTTCCGCTACCCATAGGATCACAGCGGGTGTATTTGTCACAGTGATTATATACCACCTATAGTTCCGCTACCCATAGGATCACAGCGGGTGTATTTGTCACAGTGATTATATACCACCTATAGTTCCGCTACCCATAGGATCACAGCGGGTGTATTTGTCACAGTGATTATATACCACCTATAGTTCCGCTACCCATAGGATCACAGCGGATGTATCTGTCACAGTGATTATATACCACCTGTAGTTCCGCTACCCATAGGATCACAGCGGATGTATTTGTCACAGTGATTATATACCACCTATAGTTCCGCTACCCATAGGATCACAGCGGATGTATTTGTCACAGTGATTATATACCACCTATAGTTCCGCTACCCATAGGATCACAGCGGATGTATCTGTCACAGTGATTATATACCACCTGTAGTTCCGCTACCCATAGGATCACAGCGGATGTATCTGTCACAGTGATTATATACCACCTGTAGTTCCGCTACCCATAGGATCACAGCGGATGTGTTTGTCACAGTGATTATATACCACCTATAGTTCCGCTACCCATAGGATCACAGTGGGTGTATTTGTCACAGTGATTATATACCACCTATAGTTCCGCTACCCATAGGATCACAGCGGATGTATCTGTCACAGTGATTATATACCACCTATAGTTCCGCTACCCATAGGATCACAGCGGATGTATCTGTCACAGTGATTATATACCACCTGTAGTTCCGCTACCCATAGGATCACAGCGGATGTATTTGTCACAGTGATTATATACCACCTGTAGTTCCGCTACCCATAGGATCACAGCGGGTGTATTTGTCACAGTGATTATATACCACCTATAGTTCCGCTACCCATAGGATCACAGCGGGTGTATTTGTCACAGTGATTATATACCACCTATAGTTCCGCTACCCATAGGATCACAGCGGATGTATCTGTCACAGTGATTATATACCACCTGTAGTTCCGCTACCCATAGGATCACAGCGGATGTATTTGTCACAGTGATTATATACCACCTATAGTTCCGCTACCCATAGGATCACAGCGGATGTATTTGTCACAGTGATTATATACCACCTATAGTTCCGCTACCCATAGGATCACAGCGGATGTATTTGTCACAGTGATTATATACCACCTATAGTTCCGCTACCCATAGGATCACAGTGGGTGTATTTGTCACAGTGATTATATACCACCTATAGTTCCGCTACCCATAGGATCACAGCGGATGTATCTGTCACAGTGATTATATACCACCTGTAGTTCCGCTACCCATAGGATCACAGCGGGTGTATTTGTCACAGTGATTATATACCACCTATAGTTCCGCTACCCATAGGATCACAGCGGGTGTATTTGTCACAGTGATTATATACCACCTATAGTTCCGCTACCCATAGGATCACAGCGGGTGTATTTGTCACAGTGATTATATACCACCTATAGTTCCGCTACCCATAGGATCACAGCGGGTGTATTTGTCACAGTGATTATATACCACCTATAGTTCCGCTACCCATAGGATCACAGCGGATGTATCTGTCACAGTGATTATATACCACCTGTAGTTCCGCTACCCATAGGATCACAGCGGATGTATTTGTCACAGTGATTATATACCACCTATAGTTCCGCTACCCATAGGATCACAGCGGATGTATTTGTCACAGTGATTATATACCACCTATAGTTCCGCTACCCATAGGATCACAGCAGATGTATCTGTCACAGTGATTATATACCACCTATAGTTCCGCTACCCATAGGATCACAGCGGATGTATCTGTCACAGTGATTATATACCACCTGTAGTTCCGCTACCCATAGGATCACAGCGGATGTGTTTGTCACAGTGATTATATACCACCTATAGTTCCGCTACCCATAGGATCACAGTGGGTGTATTTGTCACAGTGATTATATACCACCTATAGTTCCGCTACCCATAGGATCACAGTGGGTGTATTTGTCACAGTGATTATATACCACCTATAGTTCCGCTACCCATAGGATCACAGCGGATGTATTTGTCACAGTGATTATATACCACCTATAGTTCCGCTACCCATAGGATCACAGCGGGTGTATTTGTCACAGTGATTATATACCACCTATAGTTCCGCTACCCATAGGATCACAGCGGATGTATCTGTCACAGTGATTATATACCACGTATAGTTCCGCTACCCATAGGATCACAGCGGATGTATCTGTCACAGTGATTATATACCACCTGTAGTTCCGCTACCCATAGGATCACAGCGGATGTGTTTGTCACAGTGATTATATACCACCTATAGTTCCGCTACCCATAGGATCACAGTGGGTGTATTTGTCACAGTGATTATATACCACCTATAGTTCCGCTACCCATAGGATCACAGCGGGTGTATTTGTCACAGTGATTATATACCACCTATAGTTCCGCTACCCATAGGATCACAGCGGATGTATTTGTCACAGTGATTATATACCACCTATAGTTCCGCTACCCATAGGATCACAGCGGGTGTATTTGTCACAGTGATTATATACCACCTATAGTTCCGCTACCCATAGGATCACAGCGGATGTATCTGTCACAGTGATTATATACCACCTATAGTTCCGCTACCCATAGGATCACAGCGGATGTATCTGTCACAGTGATTATATACCACCTGTAGTTCCGCTACCCATAGGATCACAGCGGATGTGTTTGTCACAGTGATTATATACCACCTATAGTTCCGCTACCCATAGGATCACAGCGGGTGTATTTGTCACAGTGATTATATACCACCTATAGTTCCGCTACCCATAGGATCACAGCGGATGTATCTGTCACAGTGATTATATACCACCTATAGTTCCGCTACCCATAGGATCACAGCGGATGTGTTTGTCACAGTGATTATATACCACCTATAGTTCCGCTACCCATAGGATCACAGCGGGTGTATTTGTCACAGTGATTATATACCACCTATAGTTCCGCTACCCATAGGATCACAGCGGATGTATTTGTCACAGTGATTATATACCACCTGTAGTTCCGCTACCCATAGGATCACAGTGGATGTGTTTGTCACAGTGATTATATACCACCTATAGTTCCGCTACCCATAGGATCACAGCGGATGTGTTTGTCACAGTGATTATATACCACCTATAGTTCCGCTACCCATAGGATCACAGCGGGTGTATTTGTCACAGTGATTATATACCACCTATAGTTCCGCTACCCATAGGATCACAGCGGGTGTATTTGTCACAGTGATTATATACCACCTATAGTTCCGCTACCCATAGGATCACAGCGGGTGTATTTGTCACAGTGATTATATACCACCTATAGTTCCGCTACCCATAGGATCACAGCGGATGTGTTTGTCACAGTGATTATATACCACCTATAGTTCCGCTACCCATAGGATCACAGCGGGTGTATTTGTCACAGTGATTATATACCACCTATAGTTCCGCTACCCATAGGATCACAGCGGGTGTATTTGTCACAGTGATTATATACCACCTATAGTTCCGCTACCCATAGGATCACAGCGGGTGTATTTGTCACAGTGATTATATACCACCTGTAGTTCCGCTACCCATAGGATCACAGCGGGTGTATTTGTCACAGTGATTATATACCACCTATAGTTCCGCTACCCATAGGATCACAGCGGGTGTATTTGTCACAGTGATTATATACCACCTATAGTTCCGCTACCCATAGGATCACAGTGGATGTATTTGTCACAGTGATTATATACCACCTGTAGTTCCGCTACCCATAGGATCACAGCGGGTGTATTTGTCACAGTGATTATATACCACCTGTAGTTCCGCTACCCATAGGATCACAGCGGGTGTATTTGTCACAGTGATTATATACCACCTATAGTTCCGCTACCCATAGGATCACAGCGGGTGTATTTGTCACAGTGATTATATACCACCTGTAGTTCCGCTACCCATAGGATCACAGCGGGTGTATTTGTCACAGTGATTATATACCACCTATAGTTCCGCTACCCATAGGATCACAGCGGATGTATCTGTCACAGTGATTATATACCACCTATAGTTCCGCTACCCATAGGATCACAGCGGGTGTATTTGTCACAGTGATTATATACCACCTATAGTTCCGCTACCCATAGGATCACAGCGGATGTGTTTGTCACAGTGATTATATACCACCTATAGTTCCGCTACCCATAGGATCACAGCGGGTGTATTTGTCACAGTGATTATATACCACCTATAGTTCCGCTACCCATAGGATCACAGCGGGTGTATTTGTCACAGTGATTATATACCACCTATAGTTCCGCTACCCATAGGATCACAGCGGGTGTATTTGTCACAGTGATTATATACCACCTATAGTTCCGCTACCCATAGGATCACAGCGGATGTGTTTGTCACAGTGATTATATACCACCTATAGTTCCGCTACCCATAGGATCACAGCGGGTGTATTTGTCACAGTGATTATATACCACCTATAGTTCCGCTACCCATAGGATCACAGCGGGTGTATTTGTCACAGTGATTATATACCACCTATAGTTCCGCTACCCATAGGATCACAGCGGGTGTATTTGTCACAGTGATTATATACCACCTGTAGTTCCGCTACCCATAGGATCACAGCGGGTGTATTTGTCACAGTGATTATATACCACCTATAGTTCCGCTACCCATAGGATCACAGCGGGTGTATTTGTCACAGTGATTATATACCACCTATAGTTCCGCTACCCATAGGATCACAGTGGATGTATTTGTCACAGTGATTATATACCACCTGTAGTTCCGCTACCCATAGGATCACAGCGGGTGTATTTGTCACAGTGATTATATACCACCTGTAGTTCCGCTACCCATAGGATCACAGCGGGTGTATTTGTCACAGTGATTATATACCACCTATAGTTCCGCTACCCATAGGATCACAGCGGGTGTATTTGTCACAGTGATTATATACCACCTGTAGTTCCGCTACCCATAGGATCACAGCGGGTGTATTTGTCACAGTGATTATATACCACCTATAGTTCCGCTACCCATAGGATCACAGCGGATGTATCTGTCACAGTGATTATATACCACCTATAGTTCCGCTACCCATAGGATCACAGCGGGTGTATTTGTCACAGTGATTATATACCACCTGTAGTTCCGCTACCCATAGGATCACAGCGGGTGTATTTGTCACAGTGATTATATACCACCTGTAGTTCCGCTACCCATAGGATCACAGCGGGTGTATTTGTCACAGTGATTATATACCACCTATAGTTCCGCTACCCATAGGATCACAGCGGGTGTATTTGTCACAGTGATTATATACCACCTGTAGTTCCGCTACCCATAGGATCACAGCGGGTGTATTTGTCACAGTGATTATATACCACCTGTAGTTCCGCTACCCATAGGATCACAGCGGATATTTATTCAATGGTGAGTATATATCACATATAGTACCGCTACATTAAAGATTACAGCGGCTAGGAGTATCGCTAGGGTTTGTTAAAATATAGAGCCCTAGAGCTTCCAAAAGAGAGAGGCTGAACTCTCTGGGGAGAAATGTAAGTAGAGGTAAACTAAGAACAAGCAAAAAAATGTAAAGGTAGTATAATTTACCTGAAACCTTATCCGTAGCCAAGAGAACAGGAAAAACGACTGATGATTCCCGGAAATATTTCCTGTCCTGAACAGCCAAGGGGTGGAGCTAACAATATCGTGATTCTGCCATGTATTAGTGTGACCAGGGGTGGGAGCTATTTCGTAAAATTTTAGGTGACTTACTAATAACAATTTATGCAATGTATCTTATTTACACAAAAAGGGAGCCCTTAGAAAAAAGGGCGTTATGATATAAAAGAAGGACAGAAAGATTTGGGCCCAGTATAGGGACTGTCTCTTTTAAATAGGGACACTTGGGAGGTATGTGATATATTGATTCCACATTGCTGTCCAGAAGATACCTCCAAAACCATATACATGTACTGTCTGTTTAGATTCATATTTTCAGATCTGGTTAAGAAATTCGTGGCTGTTGGTGACATCTACAGCTCACCTCTCCTATTTAAATTCCATGTATTTGGCATATTCGTCAACCTGCTCCCTTTACGTGGATGTGGTATATCCCTGTGTCATGTAGAATCCAAATAGGAGTACAATTCACCAATTACCATGCGAGCCAATGACTGGCACCACTGCCTGCCATCAATCCACGCTGATCGCAGATCCTACAGAATGCTCAGTAAGGTATGTTTAAATATAGTAACATGGAATTTACCGCTAGATAAAACCCACTTAATGACTGTCTCCTGTCTGTCTCTAAAATGTTACAACCTATCAGCATGCAGATATGGCATGTAACTTAGATATTTGCCATGGTTTACAGATTATAAATTATCTGTAAAATATTTTACACATATATTCAGTAAAGGTTTGTTTCCAGCTCTATGCTTAAGGCAATAAAAGTGTATTTAACTTATATATACTACATACCTCCTAAGTGTCCCTCTTTAGAACCCAAATCCCTCTGACCCTCTTTTTAACTCTAATGTCCCTCTTTCTAGGAGCTCCATATTGTTGGTGTATCCACAGCAATAATACTCCCACTAAAGTGTCATTAAACTAAAATACAATGTGTTTAGAAATCAGTCTGTGTAAATAAGATACATTGTTCGTGTTTTAAATTATATTTTAGTTGCACAAATTGATAGTAAGTCACCTAAAATCTCTCCGAATAGCCCGCCCCTGGCCACATCCCTAAAATTAAAGTGTCCCTCTTTGTCCATTGGAAATGTTGGGATCTATGCTGCATGCAGTTAACCTGCAAATATAGCTCAACTGAAGGAAATAAAGATGGACAATTACACCATGATTTAAAGGAACAGTATAGTCGGTCTGGTGTCTATAGTCTGTCCCTGCAGGCTTTTCAGAGAAAAGGCAGTGTTTGCGTTGCTGCCTCGTAACACTTCTAGTTGCAGACGGCCACTAGTGGTGCTTTCAGTGTCAGTGCCGTGCAGCACTGGTGTTCGGTATCTTCACGCTCTGCACGGAGGCTCTGAACGTTCCCCATAGATGTGCATTGATCCAATCAATGCATCACAATGTAGAGATGCTGATTGGCGCAGCACTGTGTTAAGCCGAGCTTGCGTAATAGCCTCCCAATGCTTTCCTATGGGAAAGCATTTGATTGGATGAGATAATCAAAATTGAAGATATCAGTCACGCAGGTGGGGCCAGCAGCGGCGAGTGGGTAAGTGCTGCTAATGTGCTTTTAATTAGGCATCTGCATGGGGAAAATTTTCAGTTCAGTTCGGCATTCCGAAATTCTGAATTTTCGCAATTCGGGACTTCGGCAATTCGGCACTTCAACACTTCGGAACTTCGGCACCTTTGGAACTTCGGCACTTCGGCACTTCGGCAGTTCGACACTTTGGAAATTCGGCAACTTCGGAACTTCGGCACTTCAGCACTTCGGAACTTCGGCACTTCGGCACTTCAGAACTTCGGCAACTTCGGCACTTCGACACTTCGGAACTTCGGCATTTCGGAACTTCGCAATTTCGGGACTTCGGCACTTCTATTGCAGCCGCTTAGTAGATAACTCCCTAATTCCCACGGTATTAGGGAGTTATCTACCAAAAGGCTGAAAGACCTAAATTGGTCTTTCAGACAAATGTACTAATACTAAGTAAAAATGACTTAGTATTAGTAAATTTTGACCCTACTTGCTATACCACGAGTAGGGGCATGTCTAGTAAACAGTGAGCAGCCACAGGCTGCTCACTGTTTTAAAAAAATAAATGAAATAGGACCTATTGTCCTCCCCCCCGGCCCCCACCCCTGAGTGGTGGGTGGGGGCCCTAAATACTAATAAGGGGGGGACCTAATGTCCTCCCCCCTGGCCCCCACCCCTGAGCGGCGGGTGGGGGCCCTAAATTGGTATAAGGACCTAATGTCCTCCCCCTGGCCCCCACCCCTGAGCGGCGGATGGGGGCCCTAAATACTAATAAGGGGGGACCTAATGTCCTCCCCCTGGCCCCCACCCCTGAGCAGGGGGTGGGGGCCCTAAATTATAATAAGGGGGGACCTAATGTCCTCCCCCCTGGCCCCCACCTCCCCCCCCGCCGACCGCGGGCCATGACAATGGGGGTCATCATGAGCCATCCCCTCCCCCCCTGCCAGTGAGGGATATCCCGGCAACTAAAGCGAGCAGCCCGGCGCAGACCTACATGCTGAGCAACACACCTCTCCCTCGAGGCGCTCCCAAGATCGAGATACCGAGCCTACCTACAAGCCAAGGGCCCCATCATGATACCGCAGCCGACTACATGCAATGCCTGGAACATATATTCCAATGTTTCTGGGAAAAACTACAGAGGCGGGCGCGGGCAGAGCGGATGGGTCACCAAGCACTCCCGGCAAAAAGCGTGCTGGACCGCAAACAGAGTGGAGCAAAGGGGATACCCTCGGGCATAGCACCACAGCATACTCCTATTGCTAATCTCCAGGGCCCTCCCAGACTGAAGGCCAAGAGGGTGCAGACCCACAGGCAGCACCAACGCAAACGGAGGCGCACGCACCACAAGCAGATGCGGAACACCAGGCCCTCCGGTACCCCCACACGGGGAAGACTCTCAAAGCCACCGGGTGAGTGGCACAGAAATACCGACCTATACAACAGCCTGGGGCTGGAGGGACACCCCCACTCGCACCTGCAACTATACCTGCACCACGGCGGCACTCAGAGGCACGCAGAATGCAGCTAGGGATCGGTGGAGCAACCTGCTCAAGTCTTCTGGCACCCAATTACCCAGGGACTGTGCCTCACCTCCTGAAGGCATCGGCTGAGTGAGCTAAACGCAACCTCTACAGCGACACTTGTGCTACTACTTTTGCTTTGTTGTAGCCTGTAAACTTAATTACATGCAATGTGTGCTGTAGCCTAATTAAATCCCACTAGTGGCAATAATAGCCTGATAATCCCCTCATGCCTTGTACGCTGCTGAGGTTACCTTCCGCTGCAACCCCCACTAGTACATAGAACAAGTTTATAGCTACTAGTCACCATTTCCATGCACCGTGCCACATTCATTTTCACTTTCATTATAATCCATCCTTGCTAGGCACCATACCCTGCTATCTCCTATCATAATTATAAAAAATGGTGCAGTACCTCAGACAGGCATAATGTAATCTTGTTAATATTCACTCATGTCTTACTATGCAATGTCTTGATTACTCTGTGAATTCTGCGATGCACATCAAAAATAAAGAATTACAAAAGATGCCTAGCCCTGAAGGAAGAACAAATGGCAGCATTATTTCAGGAAACGCATATTTTGTAAACAAAATCCCACTTTACGAAAAAGAAAAGAGGAATGTCAATCTTGATTTGTGGCAGTGTGGCAGATAGGAACAGAGGGTTGCTATTATAAAGTATTTTTTTTTTTTTTTTTAATAGCCCCTATACAGTATATGGATCGCCTGATAATCAAGTAACATTTTGGTCTTGCTTATTTCAGAGCATCACAGATGCCCCTCACAGGAAGATAATAATTGGAGGGCATTGCAAATTTATTTTAGATACACATCTCCCCAGGTGGAGGGGGAGGGTTCGCTATACACTGCCTCCTGAGCTGCCAAAGTTACTGCTATGAATAATGTGTTACCAATTTATAAAAATATGATGTTTGGCGGGTCACCCATTTGGGAGAAAAGGATTACACATTCCATTCCTTACGTACGTACACTGGAATTGATAGGTTCTTAGTCTCCCCAAACCTACTGCAATTCATCCAATCCACAAATATCAGGTTCATTTCATGGTCAGACCACATCCCCATATCACTAGATCTGAAAGAACACTTACCTTACGGAGACACCGGCACATGCTGCCTTAACGAGGGTATCATGCACAATAAAGAGCATACAGAAACCGTGAAGGAAGAGCTCGCTTCTTATTTTAAACACATTGATACTCCAGAGGTGGGCACTGCTTCAGGTGTCTAGCACACAAAGTTTACATCTGGGGTATGTTTATCAAAATAGGGAGAGGTTGGTGGACATCCTTTTTCTTAGTGAAATATTTCCCAACAAAGATGGCAATGCTTCCATTGTAGGGCCAGTCTGCCTCTAGAGGCTGTCAGTATTAAAGGGAAACCTTTTCACCTAAATGGTGACTAGGGCAATATAGCACACATTTGTGTTACTAATGCCATAATGTTCCTTTAATTAAACAAGGAAGTGTTTGTGTTAAATTGCATAACATTTGTGATTGTCCGTTACATTTCAGTAATGTGCACATAAATCTTAAGTAACATTTCCTTTCAACTTTGACTTTGATAGTGAAAAATACCATAAGAAGTAGACGTGGAGATTTTGGTCCAAAGTTGTATTCTATTTTTTTTACATAGATCGTGGAATGTGCAATTCTTGCTACAAGGTTTCACATTTCACTGCCCAAATACAAAATAAATACAAATCACTGTTTAGTAGATATATTTGAAATGAAAACTTACATGCATTTAATTTAGCATTTTGTCATTGGAGTTATATATAAAAAATAGCTTTCAATACTTGCATATTTCTTACCTGCTGCTTTGGCAACCCACCCCTTCTAACCCTGCCCAGACTTCCTGTGGCTGTCCAATCACAGACTTCCCAATGCAGCTCAATGAGAAATCTTTGCAAGGCAGGTGCTCTGGACAATGGAGTTTAGCTCCACTGAGCTAACAAAATCAGGAAGTAACAGAACCTGTTGTCTGCTTGAAAAGCCAAAGGGGTGTAACCAGTGTAATTTATAAAAGTGTAAATTTCTATTGAAATCTACACTTTTTATAGAATGAAATAAATAGGACACTCTTCACACATAAAGCTTTTTAGCAAGCTTACTTGTTTTAGTGTTCTGGAGTGTACCTTTGACACACACCAAACGTAAGCATTGATAACCATTAGCAGTTTATACAGGAGCGGATTGATGGGAGATAGTGTGAGAGATGTTTTAAGAAATTGCAACAAAACTTAAAACACACAAAAAAACAGGAGACAATAAAGTCACTAATAATACTAATAATAATTACGTTTGCTGTAATCATTATAGCAAAGTTGCTACAAAACACCTTTCTCCTTGAAATGCAAAGATACATCCCGAGTATTTATATGAAGAGCTGATATATATGATAAAATTATATTGAATATTGGTTAACCTCAGGAGTTTATTCTTAAACATAAAAATTGAAAACCAAGCTGCAAAAGTTCTAAGCGATGCCTTCCAACTCTGCTAACGCCACAGTTTTGCTATTTGGATTTTAACTCACTCCAATTCTGAGTTTAGTGAATACATCAGTTTGTCTCCAAGGGTCAGATTGTTTACGCATAGCCTGTTGCAATGATTCTCAAGTGGGGCATTGGCTGGTATAGAGCTGGTGTTCGAGACACACTGTTTCTATCATGTGAATGCCTCTGATCGCATACATACTGTAACAGGAAATGTGACCTCATTCTGCTTGTCAGCCACTGACTGCAAAGGCAAGTTTTGAAAGGAAACAAGAGGTCTGAAAAGTGAGCTGCCTCCAGTCCTCCAGACTACTGAGACATTGCGCATTCCACAGCTCTAACCAAAAAGGCACATTTTGTCCGTAGGATAGGATTTGCTGCGGATATCCGAGAAGCCTTTTTTAGGGATGTGAACAAGGATTGTTATAGAAGATATTCAGATCTGGACTTATCGCCCTGGACTGTTAATGTCACAAAGTGTTGGGACATCTGGTCAAAGAGTGGACAGTTAACAATGAGCCTGATGTTTAGACAACTGTAACATTGGGACAAAATTCACATCCCTTTATAGAGCTGTCACAGCGGCACGGTACTCCAGGGACCATAAACTGTCTGAATCCCCCATCTCCAAGCTCAGGTAAAAGGAAGGATTTGGCTGTGTAAGTAATTCTTCATTCGCCACCCGCAGACCTTTCTGCTTTTTTGGGAACGTGATTGGGCTTTGCAGATCACTATCGGTTTGCCCATCTCTTAGTATGTGTGTGTCAGCCAACTGCATATCAAATTAATTAAAATGTTACTGTTTAAGGGTTAATCACTAAACACCAAACTGTAGTGAATTGAAATCCAAATCGAGACATTTTAATTAATATAACTGATTTGTAAAGATTCTAGCACTGGCTATAATCATCACTTGGCTATTTTAAAAGGATTTTCCAATTAAGATTCAATTCATTACAATTCAGAGTTTAGTGAATAAATATATTCAGTAAGATGGGTACCAGAAAGATCTGTGTAAAGGGTAAAGGAAGCTACCTGGAGCAGGGGGCCACAGATAGTTCAATGTGATACTCACAGCTAATCACACTGTGTCTAATTCTTTGCGTGAGATTTACAAAGTGGTGACATATTTGGAGATTTATCATCATAGCTCTGTGCAATGCACTGTATGAGGGGGCGCACCCAGAGAAAATTACCATGTAAATATACCATGTCATTTTATTTTAATAAAATGCATTATTTTAAAAATACACATTTATGCTGTAGCTGTAATGAACAACTAGGTGTGAAAAGAAATAGTCATATATGTTTATTAAAAAAATAAATAAAATATATCATATATAAAAACACTAACACAAACTCATGCTTTAGTGCCCATGGATACCTAAACATGGGGCAGATATTATGTCCTGCACTAGGGTATATCCACCTGCTGCTATACACTTTTCAATAGTCATTTATTATTATTATTATTATTATTATTATTATTATTATTGTTATTATTATTATTATTGCCATTTACTGCAACCTTGATTTGACTCACTCACCTCCCTAGTTATGATCTGTAGAATAATGTAATGTACATTCATCAAAGTACCATTTCTGGCTGGTTATTGCATTATATAAATCATATAATAAGTAAAAAGACAAATTAAAGTCCCCAGGATTTGCATCTTGCACAGTGAGTTCTCCGCAGAGCAGCAAGTGGATGAGATCACTTGTACTCCCAACACATTCGTTGCGGAAGACTAGTCTTAGAATGCTAGTGGAGCTTCCTTTTTGAAGTAGTGGAGGCAGGGAGAGGCGCATCATGGGTTAAAGGTAAGAATTTAAACTGTTCTAAAATGGCTTGACTGCAAATGATGGGGAGGGGAGAGGTGCAAGGACTCTCCACTGCCAAAATATATATTTTTTAAAATCACTGTTTAGTAGATATACCCCAAATGAAAACATTAATGCATTTAATTATGTGTTTTTTCATTGGGGATATAACTAAAATCAGCTTGCAAAACCTGCAGTTCTCTTGGCTGCTGCCTTTGCAAGCTCTCCCCTTCTAACCCCGTACAGACTTTCTGTGGCTGTCCAATCACAGACTTCCCAATACAGCTCAATGAGAAGTCTTTGTAAAACAGGTGCTCTGAGCAATTGCTGTCTCTTCTGCATTGAGCTAACAAAACCAGGAAGTAACATTACCCGTTGTATGTTTGAAAGCCAAGAGGGTGTGACCAGTATAATTTATAAAAGTGTCAATTTCCATTGAAATCTGCACTTTTGCAAATTAAAAAAAAAAAAAAAAGGACACGCTCTTCACACATAAAGCTTTTCAGCAAGCTAAAGTTGTTTATTCATTTTAATCAAACTCTTTTGGAAGATGCTTCAGTAATGTTAAGCCCTCAATCCCTACAAAGGGCTAATTTCCATGAATGTGGTATAAAAAAGAAAAAGAAAACACACGCTAGATGTAAAAACCACAGGTTTCCATATTTGTGTGCTACTCATGTCCACCTCCACTGATACAGACAGACATATATGTTATTCATTGCTATGGCAACTCCACCAGGACACTAAAAAAGGTTCTCTCTGAACATATACACCTTACCTGCAAGCTTCTAAGCTAGATGCCCTAGGTGTTTACATACATCAAACTTGACAAGTTTCACAGGTATTAACTGAAAACCATATACATCATGCTTATAGATAAGAGTGAGCGCTTAAAGGAACACTATAGGGTCAGGAACACAAACATGGATTACTACCCCTGTAGCGTTAAAACCACCATTTTGGTGGCTTGCCCTCCTTAATAAGTTGTTTACTCACCTTATTTCCAGCACCGCGCGGGTCCTCTGGCACTGGCCCCGCCCTTGATCCACCTCCTTGGCTGACATCCAATAGGAAAAGCATTGAACTGGCTGAGATAGTCAAGGAGGCGGGCGGGGGCAGAGCCAAACATCAGCTTGGTCAATCAGTATCTCATTATAGACATGCAATGAATCAATGCACCTCTATGGGGAAAGTTCAGCATCTCCATGTAGAGTGTGGAGACACTGAATATCAGTGCTGCACACTGTGCAGCACTGCCCCAGGAAGCACCTCCAGCTGCTGTCTGAGGAGTGGCCACTGGAAGTGTCTCTAGGGAGCAATGTAAACACACTACCTTCAGAAAAGGAAGTGTTTACAGCAAAAAGGCTGCAGGAACTATACACAGGAGAACAACTATTTTAAGCTGTAGTCGATTTGGTGATTACACAGTGTTCCTTTAATTGTACCTAAATATAATTAATTCTATTATAATTTAACAAACAAGAAACAAAGAGACATTGGAATTTTCACACATTGACAAGCATACATTTGGCCATCTAGAACAGTTGGGATTTTATTAGGGTATTTATTTAAAGGGACACTCCAGACCCCTAAAGCACTTTAGCTTAATGAAAAGTTTCACGTGCGAAGAGTATTTCCAAAAGTGCAGATTGATTTTTTTTTATAAATTCTACTGGTTACACCGCCCTGGCATTTCAAGCAAAGAACAGGTCCTGCTACATCCTGGTTTGGCTAGCTTAGTTGCACTGATCTTAAGAGTCGGCAATTTCCCAGAGCAAGTGCCTTGGCAAAGACTTCTCATTGAGCTGCATTGGAAAGTCTGTGATTGGACACGCACAGAAAGTCTGGGCGGGGTTAGAAGGGGAGGGCTTGCAAAGGCAGCAGACAATAAAACTGCAGCTTTTGCAAGCTGTTTTTAGCTTTAACTCCAATGAAAAAATGCATAATTAAATGCATACAAGTTTTCATTTGGGGTATGTATACTATATTTGTATATATTTTGTGTTTAGGCAGTGGAGTGCTCCTTTAAATAATCAATAACCAGTAACATGGGAATATATTATTTTAATAGACATAAGACAATGTTTATATTATACACTGATCAACTGGGAATTATGCAGATTTTATCAGGGAATTAAACATTTTAGACCAAAATAGATGAGCTAGACAAATATCTTTTTCTATTGTAGCTTAAATTTGCAATTCCCTGGCCAATGTCTGACAGTTTTTACAATGATCAGTTTAGTGAAAAAGTGAACAATAATTTTACTTTTCCCAGTAAAACTGCACCAAGTCGCTTTGTTATTTCTACGTGGTGTGGACACAGCGTAGTTATGCCAGGAATTTCACTCTGCTGAAGTGTTCAACAAGCAGACTGCAAATAGCTACCGTGGCCGAATGACTTATCACAGAAGAAGTCGGAGAAAAGAGAACAGAAACAGCAGGCGTCCTGAACGAGACCTGTCATAGAAAAAAAGGGAAAATAAATACATTAAATGAATATTAGAGTTTACAAATAACACTTGTTTTAATGCCCAAATTAAATAAAGGCAATCAGGCAGGATTATTTACCGACAAGTGAATTATCAGGAATTTAATGTGAATTTCAAAATTCAAGCCAAATAACCAGTTTGGAAAAAATCTCTCGGTCAGCAATATTTTTAGTTTATTTTGGCCTTTATGCCCAACAGTTTGTGGAATTTAGACGGGGTCCTGAGGGGGCAAACGTATCCAGTGACGCCCATTATGGTAGGGTCTGTCCAGTAAAGCCACTGATAAGCTGTTTGGCTGCCCACCCCCCAGCCTACAGCACCAATTACAGAGCGCAGCTGAAGCGAGGGCCTGATGCACGTGTGCTTCGCTGCCCGAGGACAGGTCCCATGTTTCCCCACATGCAGGACACTAGCGAACTATAGCGGCACAGGACCCAGAAATTAGAACTGCCACGTCAAAAGCAGGACTGTTGGTAGGACTGAAATGGAAGTTCAAAATCTCTGACAAATCACACTGGTAGGTACTATTAATGTAGCAAGTCTAGCGTATTCAAGGGCTGAGATAAAAACATGATTATTCGCTACAGTGAGAATTGTGAGAAATTAAAAGTTAATTCCAAATTTATCATATTTTGCGAAGACCCCAGATGTTGACTTGCCACTTGGTGCACAGGAAGTTAGGTTCTACTTACCTTACCTGAAGCTGTTCCTTGTGATCGCCACAATCACCACTGACTTGGATTTTATTTATTTTTTTCATTTTGGCTCTTTTGGTCTAACTGACAATTCTCGCTTGAATTGAATAACCTTGTTATTTTTTGCATCCTTTCCACTTCATGAAAAAATATCCAAGTACAGTGTATTGTAAATAAAGGAATAAAAAGGGTGGTATCCCAGATGACTTCACTGACCTTTACATTATCTTGAAAGTGACTTTGTCACCAACTGGCATCTTTACATAATTAGCAATGACCCCCGATGGTGACTGATCCGCCGAGAGTTTGGTGACCGCTAGGTGTAGGGGAAGGCGGGCTTTACTTACTCAAAGCTCGTCCGTCGCAGTCACTATCACGGTCTTCCTGCTGGTAGGTTTTGGCTAGTGGCAGTACATCCATTGGGAGCCCATGTTAGTTTTGTACAACACTAAGATCTACAGAGGATCCAAAAAAAACAGCGGGATCCACCTTAGACAGTGGTAGCTCTGCTTTTGTCAATTTTTGGCAAGCATAGGGAAATTAGTCCATACTTTGTCTCAGAATATCTTTTGACTGCGTTGGGATTTCAGTGAAATTACAATACGGTCAGTGCGAGTTTTTCCTAAAGATTTTATCTTTATGAAAAACTAATTTTGATAGGGGGAGAGGTCGGGTGAACAAAGCCACTTTAGCATGTAATAATAAAAGGTTAATATTCGCTAGATCAAAAGGAAACTGAATCAAACCGGCATTAACTAAATGCTTTCTTTGCATAGTATTTAGAGTTCCTTTAATTGATATTAAACCTACAACAACGGTAGTTATTAAAGTAAGAGATATTCATGTTAAGAGAATAAATCATTTAATTTCAATTTTTTTATCCAATTACAGCAAAAAACTACTTTCAAGATGGATGAAGCACCTCCCATGATGTCTACTCCTAAATCATCCAAATGTATGTATTTCTTTTTAATGATTTTCCACAAGATCACATTTGTATTATTGAGGTATATATAAAAAGAGGTCAAATTCAATATAATAATATATGTAAACTAACCTACACAGTGCACGAGCATCCCTTTAGTAGTATAGACTATGCATTTTCACACAAAAACTTAAATATTTGTGTTCAGTGATGTCTCGCAAGTACAAGACTAAACCCCCTCCATGCACATGTATATATATATACATTACACACACACACACACAATCAAAATTATTCAACCCCCATTGAAAATTAGGTTTATTGTCAAAATTTCAGCTTTTAGCTGTTTGCAATGAACAGATCAAACAATCAAACGAAAGAAATTAAAATAGCTCAACACAACAAGTGCTTTAAGTGGTTTCCCCAAATTCAACTGAAAGTGCAACTTATAATGACTTCTCTAGACTCAAAATTATTCAACCCGTTCATGGCAAGCATATATAGTACTTAGTACAGCACCATTTTGCTGTTATGACCTGCTGCAAACGAGATGCATAGCCAGACACAAGCTTATGTGCAATAGCCTCCGGTTCAGTAATATTCTTGGGTTTGTGTGCTGCAACCACCTTCTTCAAATCCCACCAGAGATTTTTTATGGGGTTCAAGTCAGGTGACTGTGATGGGCACTGTAGAATTTTCCAGGAATTCTTCTGCAACCAAGCCTTGGTGGAATTTGAGGTATGCATTGTCTTGCTGGAAGGTCTAAAGACACCCGAGCGTCATCTTCCTCACAGACAGCATGATGTTTTCTCCTAGGATTTCCTGATACTTCAATTAATCCATCTTGCCTTCCACACACTGCAGGTTTCCAGTACCAGAGGATGCAAAGCAGCTCCAGAGCATCACCAAGCCACCACCATTCTTACACCATTCTTAATTGTAGGCAGATTTTTGGGTCAGTAGTGGTGTACGTCTTGGAGTTCTGGCTTGGAAATCTTCTGCGTTTAGTATGCGCATTACTGTGCTCACTGAAACCTTATTGCCTGTTGCCACCTTAGTGCCTGTTGCCAAACAATCTTTCACGACTTATCTTCTTAGAAATCTGGTGGCAAACACTGATAGCTTCCTTTTTCTGCCCCGTTCAGGTAGTGTAAACACTGTTCCTTGAACTTTTAACTTTCTAATTATGCTTCCAACATTGTCTCTGGGAACATTCAGTGCCTTTGCTATCTTTTTGTATCCAGTTCCTTGTTTGTGAAGGCGATGATCTCTTCGCTTAATTTTGTGGACCATTCTATTGACTAACATGCAGTCAAACGTGACACTCAACAAAAACCTAGTCAGTTCAGGTATTTCAATTATTTCAGCTAAAGCACACCTGGTGCAACTAATGAAGCCCTTGATTAGTTGCATCAGGTGTGCTTGAGGCAACACCTGTTTTGCATATTTTTGCTGTTGTGAGAAATTCTATTCAAGAGAGATTCTATTCATTTTGAGACTGGAGAAGTCATTAAGTTGTATTTTCCGAATTGCTGTATGTCCTGAGGAAAGTCCTCATCTGGGAGGGAAATTTTGACTATTTTACTTGGATTTACGCTACAATAAAGAAGCTAGATTTTTCTTAAGCCTCAGAGTGCTGGGACTTTGCGGACTAGAAAAATCCCAGTCGCCAGGTCGTCATGGCGACTATTAATTTTGTCCAATCCTGGGTATTTGTCATCCCATTCAGTGTAGGCGGCACGCTAAGGGTGAATGCAGGCGGCAGCGAACAATGCAGGCTGGTGGCAAGATATCATGAAGGCATCTAGCTGAGGGAGCACTCTGATTTATGTAAAATACACACTCCCTGGTACAATTAATAGAGTGCTCCAAACATTCTACATATATAACTGTCTTTCATTTTTTAAATTCTCAATTTAATTCACTAATCTAAAATAACCCAAAGTTGAAATACTAATATGTTTTTATCAATGTTTGGTTACATTCTGCAAAGTAGCACAAACATGAAATATCTTTTGCCAGTAGAACTGTTAGCAACTATATAGATCTAAAAAAAAAATGAAAGTTTTTAATACTGGTAATTCTGTTCTCATTCCTAAAAGTTTAACACCATGCATATAGTCAGTCTTTATTACTGAGATGATGATGATGATGATGTCACAAAATAAGCAGCACTATAAGTTGAAAAATATTAATTTTTATATATCGTTTTTTGCTTGAACTATATTTACAATAGTGCAGATAGCATTTTCCGTGCTTTGAATACGTTGTGTAAAATATTACTAAAATGACAAGGGATTGTGAACTGAACCAAAATGCTAAATTTATGCTACTATATTCAAGCAGTGCTTATAGGTCATTTGAAGTATTTTTTGCAAATGAGCACTTTTTGCCCTTTACTAAATGTGGGTGTTTAGTGAATAAACCCCAAAGCCTGTATCAGATTATTTTGCAATATTTAATGTGCCCCTAGGTGTCTTCATCCTGACTGTGACATCATGTGCTACCCACATATTAAACATGATGCCACCACATTTGAGACATTTGGTGACATTGACTATTTATCAGCTTACATCTGACTACTTAGGGGGTGACAGAGGCTCTATTTTCCACCAAACATCCAGTTCCTTGCTGTTAGTGGGTAAAGTACAGTCTCATTCTCTATTGACATGTGTACCTGATGTATGAGGATAGCAGAGGTATATTTAAGAACTATTTGGATTTTGGGTGTTCTATTTCTATAAGTCTTGTGTGTGGGGTATGTTTCGTATGGTATGCTAAATGTGCCAATAAATTGGGCTGGAGCAGCTACTGCCCTTCTACGTATGGTGATCTGTAAAATTCTTCTACTTTGGATCAGTGGTGAGGTCTTCTAAACATAACTTAGACCAGGGGTGTACAAAAGGTCGATCCCCAGATGTTGTAAAACTACAGCTTCCATGTTGGGCACCTCTGCCTTAGACAGTTTGCAGAGCACGTAGGGTATATAGGCAAGATCCTAGGTCTTTAATGATCAAGTCATGAAATACAAAGAAGATACAATTCATCAAAAGTAAAATAGATCAAATTCACACATTTTGAATATTCTCAATATGCATGATAATATTACAACGTATGTTTTTTTGTTTTTTAATTCTTTATTTTTGCACACGGTAGGCAAGGCAAGAATGATACAACTTGAAGGCTTGCGCAGAAACCAAAATACAAAAGATCAGTTTTGTAAACGTAATAATTAAAATCAGCCCATATTACAAGCCACCTTATAAATTCTATACAACTTGCCTCCCATCGAGGATTTTGTGTTTTTTATGTAGCAACAGTATTTAAATTCCTTATTTTTGCCCGCGATAGGCATAACAAGAACAATACGACTGTGTGGCTTGCGCAGAAGCCAGAATGTAAAAGATCAATCGTGAAAAAACACAATAATCGACATCTGCCTACACGCCTATCTATAAATTCTATTCCACCTGCCTCCCATCGGGGATTTTGTATTATTTTTATATATTTTACAACGTATGTTTAAATATAAAAGCACAAACACAATTTATTTTTATAATGCTCTCCATTTAAGATTTCAAATGATCTATCACTTGTTCTGTGGTGGACTAAAGCGTATAAACTGTTTTGAGTAAGTAGGGGTATAGGGAATCTTTAGGGAACCAGGATAGGATTTCAAAGAAGGTACAGATTGTACGGCTGATAGAATAGAATTCGTATAATTAGTAATCCGTTATGATTTGTTATTAAGAAAGTACGGTAATGTCAGCTTTACTCTGCTAGTTGGGACCTGAACGTTTCAGACGATTTCAAGGTGAATTTATTTATTATGTGTGTTTTACAGATTCCACGTTCCCTGGGATATTACACAGCTACCATCTAAGCTCTTTAACGATTCCTCACCTAGGTAAGTTATAGTAATTTACTTCACCACTGGGGACAGGGATACTCTAACAAGTGATTGTGTATTTGTAGATACCAGGCAGTAGCACAGTAGATCGGGATAACTGAGTAACAGTTACTATTCTTAGGTGTCATACCTCATTAAGTGTTCTTGCATAGCAAGACCACTTAATGTTATCTCACATATATATTATTCTTATTCTTATTATAGCCAAATTGACCACCCTAACTCCTCCCACAGTTTTTACACTACATAGACAGTAATATACCGAAACGCGCAGATTGTTTACGATTGGTGTGCTATTACTTTGTGGAATGTTTCGCCGAATGTTTCACAGGAATATCGTCGTTCTTGTGGCGAAATTGGTTCCATATAAATGAATGGCAAAATGTTCAAAACTAAAGTGGGAGCTGGCAAAAGCTGAAAAACCAGGACGTGATTTCTAAACTGCCACCACTCCCTCATTTTCAAGCCCACCTACACAAATATTATATCAAAGCGTTCAGTTATCCCTGCTGCTACTAAAAATGTCCACGGCTAAGCTATAATCCTGATAGTTTTCACAATATGACCATTTGTTTGCAACTCACGCTGTCAATTGACATTCATTGAAACTCCACTCTAGCCAGCTCAAATTTGAAGGGCAATTTCTAAACTGTGACTGTGCCTTCATTGTTAATATTTCAGAGACATACTATGCATCACAATGTAGGGCTGGGTCTTGTGATTCTCACAATATAAAGCTCTTCGCTGTGGGATTTATAGTTTTTAAAATACGACCGTTTGAAAATGGCAACCGCCAAAATACTCTGACCTGTGCCAGGCTGGAGCAGCAAGTGATGTCATAGACAGGGCCTTTTGTACACCTGCTAATGTTTTTAGAAATGTATGTTTTAATGTAGCTGTGAAGCACTTTGGGCAACAACGTTGCAATTAAATGTGCTATATAAATAAAATAAAAGTTGAAATGCATTTCTCACTCTATCAAGCTTGCCATGTGCACTTTTTAAATTCGATCAATCAATTGGTTAGTGTAATGTTTACTATCTTTACTCATTCCAAACACTCCACACAGTTACTCTGCCCAGTCCAACCTTTCTACAGTTACTCCAGCCACTCCAACCACATACAACAGTTACTCAAGCCACTCCACCCAGTTACTCCACCCACTCCAGTTGTAGACTACTGGTGGAGACAAGAACACTTCACACAATTCCCACAGAAATTGTAGCTTTTCTAGTTCAGGCATACTCTACTAACAGTGACTGTGTGTTTCTGGATACTATGTAGTAGCACGGCAGACAAGATTACTCTAGTGAACAGTGACTGTTCTTAGTGCTGGGGTATATACTGGTGCTATATAAATGCCAATTTATATTTTTTATATAGTTTTTTGCTTGAACTATATTTACAATAGTGCAGATAGCATTTTCCGTGCTTTGAATACGTTGTGTAAAATATTACTAAAATGACAAGGGATTGTGAACTGAACCAAAATGCTAAATGTATGCTACTATATTCAAGCAGTGCTTATAGGTCATTTGAAGTATTTTTTGCAAATGAGCACTTTTTGCCCTTTACTAAATGTGGGTGTTTAGTGAATAAACCCCAAAGCCTGTATCAGATTATTTTGCAATATTTAATGTGCCCCTAGGTGTCTTCATCCTGACTGTGACATCATGTGCTACCCACATATTAAACATGATGCCACCACATTTGAGACATTTGGTGACATTGACTATTTATCAGCTTACATCTGACTACTTAGGGGATGACAGAGACTCTATTTTCCACCAAACATCCAGTTCCTTGCTGTTAGTGGGTAAAGTACAGTCTCATTCTCTATTGACATGTGTACCTGATGTATGAGGATAGCAGAGGTATATTTATGGACTATTCGGATTTGGGTGTTCTATTTCTATAAGTCTTGTGTGTGGGGTATGTTTAGTATGGTATGCTAAATGTGCCAATAAATTGGGCTGGAGCAGCTACTGCCCTTCTACGTATGGTGATCTGTAAAATTCTTCTACATTAAATCAGTGGTGAGGTCTTCTAAACATAACTTAGACCAGGGGTGTCCAAAAGGTAGATCCCCAGATGTTGTAAAACTACAGCTTTCATGTTGGGCACCTCTGCCTTAGACAGTTTGCAGAGCACGTAGGGTATATAGGCAAGATCCTAAGTCTTTAATGATCAAGTCATGAAATACAAAGAAGATACAATTCATCAAAAGTAAAGTAGATCAAATTCACACATTTTGAATATTCTCAATATGCATGATAATATTACAACGTATGTTTAAATATAAAAGCACAAACACAATTTATTTTTATAATGCTCTCCATTTAAGATTTCAAATGATCTATCAGTTTTTCTGTGGTGGACTAAAGCGTATCAACTATTTTGAGTTAGTAGGGGTATAGGGAATCCTTGGGGAACCAGGATAGGATTTCAAAGCAAGTACAGATTGTATGGCTGATAGAATAGAATTCGTATAATTAGTAATCCGTTATGATTTTTAAGCATGCGTGGGATAGGCATAAGGCTATCCTAACTATAACATAAGGCCAGGGACTAATGAAAGTATTTAGAAAATTGGGCAGACTAGATGGGCCGAATGGTTCTTATCTGCCGTCACATTCTATGTTTCTATGTTTCTATGTTTCTATTTGTTATTAAGAAAGTACGGTAATGTCGGCTTTACTCTGCTAGTTGTGACCTGAACGTTTCAGCCAATTTCAAGGTGAATTTATTTATTATGTGTGTTTTACAGATTCCTCATTTCTCTGGGATATTACACAGCTACCATCTAAGCTCTTTAACGATTTCTCACCTAGGTAAGTTATAGTAATTTACTTCACCACTGGAGACAGGGATACTCTAAACAAGTGATTGTGTATTTGTAGATACCAGGCAGTAGCACAGTAGATTGGGATAACTGAGTAACAGTTACTATTCTTAGGTGTCATACCTCATTCAGGCATACTCTACTAACAGTGACTGTGTATTACTGGATACTATGTAGTAGCATGGCAGATAAGATTACTCTAGTGAACAGTGACTGTTCTTAGTGCTGGCGAATAAACTGGTGCTTTTTAAATACCAAAAATAATAATACAGTAATACAGCAGACATATATAGTCTGATGGTGTCATGTGAAGACAGATGCTCTAGTGCCTGAGTGATTTGAATGCCATGTAGTAATATTGAGAACAGGTATATTCTAGTATTATATTGGTTACAACGCAGTAACACTACAGATAGTAGTCATCTAATAATAGTGACTGTCCTTGGGTTCCCCTCAGTCACACTGCAGACAGGGATACTCTAATAATAGTGGCTGTTCTTGTGTACCACGCAGTAACACTACAGATAGTAGTTATCTAATAATAGTGGCTATTCTTGGGTACCACACAGTAACACTATAAACAGAGTTCCTGTAATAATAGTGGCTATTCTTGGGTACCACACAGTAACACTACAAACAGAGTTCCTATAATAATAGTGGCTATTCTTGGGTACCACACAGTAACACTACAAACAGAGTTCCTATAATAATAGTGGCTATTCTTGGGTTCCAAGCAGTAACACTACAAACAGAGTTCCTATAATAATAGTGGCTGTTCTTGGGTACCAAGCAGTAACACTACAAACAGAGTTACTGTAATAATAGTGGCTGTTCTTGGGTACCACACAGTAACACTACAAACAGAGTTACTGTAATAATAGTGGCTGTTCTTGGGTACCACACAGTAACACTACAAACAGAGTTCCTGTAATAATAGTGGCTGTTCTTGGGTACCACACAGTAACACTACAAACAGAGTTACTGTAATAATAGTGGCTGTTCTTGGGTACCAAGCAGTAACACTACAAACAGAGTTCCTGTAATAATAGTGGCTATTCTTGGGTACCACACAGTAACACTACAAACAGAGTTACTGTAATAATAGTGGCTGTTCTTGGGTACCACACAGTAACACTACAAACAGAGTTCCTGTAATAATAGTGGCTGTTCTTGGGTACCACGCAGTAACACTACAAACAGAGTTACTGTAATAATAGTGGCTGTTCTTGGGTACCACACAGTAACACTACAAACAGAGTTACTGTAATAATAGTGGCTGTTCTTGGGTACCAAGCAGTAACACTACAAACATAGTTCCTGTAATAATAGTGGATATTCTTGGGTACCACACAGTAACACTATAAACAGAGTTACTGTAATAATAGTGGCTGTTCTTGGGTACCACACAGTAACACTACAAACAGAGTTCCTGTAATAATAGTGGCTGTTCTTGGGTACCACGCAGTAACACTAACAACAGAGTTACTGTAATAATAGTGGCTGTTCTTGGGTACCAAGCAGTAACACTACAAACAGAGTTCCTGTAATAATAGTGGCTATTCTTGGGTACCACACATTAACACTACAAACAGAGTTACTGTAATAATAGTGGTTGTTCTTGGGTACCACACAGTAACACTACAGAGTTCCTGTAATAATAGTGGCTGCTCTTGGGTACCGTGCATTAACACTACAGATAGTAGTCATCTAATAATAGTGGCTGATCTTGGGTATCGTGCATTAACACTACAGATAGTAGTCATCTAATAATAGTGACTGTTCTTGTGTACTGTGCAGTAACACGATTGGTGTATCTTTGTTGCTAATGAACTTAGAACCAATTTTACAGTTTACAGATAAATACAATTGTTAAAGTATGATAAAACTACAACTACATTGAATTGGAGAATTTTTGGTTTGGATGTCATCCCACAAGTAGCATCATAGGGATTTTATGATTACCGAACACAGAGTTGTAGTGAATTGTAAGCAAACTGTGAATTGTAGACAATCTCTGCCAATTTAGTAATAAATCCTCCAAGTTATCTATAGTCAAAGCTGAACTATGTTCACTTGAATTTTGTAACTCACAACAAATCTGTGTTTAGTGAATAAAGCTCTTATAGTTTGATATTAATAGTTTATAACTATTATTATAATGAATATTGCATTTATTTTCTAGTAATACCTATGATTTGGATGGTATGGAGTCTAACCCCAGCACTTCCTTCAATAAAACCATGTGCAGACTTTTCTCTTCCTGCCGGCACAGTTTGCGCTTACTATCGAATGGCTACTACGTTGTGGATGACAGCTCAGTTTTGTATAACGAGGATGGAAGTGTAATCATCAGTCCAACAAAACCTAATGTATCCTACAAAGAGAATTCCGTCAGGTAAGTATAAATATATGTGAGGTTGGTCTCGGGGGTAATACTAAAGTGACTTTTTTGAGATTCAAAAAAAATATATATATTTTATTTCCTATTTAGCCATTTTAGTGAAGGTTCAAAACCTTCATATTTAGATTAGTCTGTTTTTCATGTACATTTCTCCAATACAAGAATATCATAATAACATTTACGAGTATTTACAGACACATTTCCATATCAATTTCCTACACAGGATTTAGGACGTTCAAAATGATTTACCTACAGAAGTGACCATCAAAGTCTAAGGGAATTTGTGTAGATAAATCCTCTAGAAAGTTTTTCTAACCATGTTGAATCATTTGGAAAGCTAGTTATAACGAGGTTTTAGATCCTTAAGTAAATACATCTTTGAGCAGCCTAGTTGGACAATTCTAAATAAGCGTTTAAAGTATAGGTTTCCCCAAAGTGATTTCCTATTGAATTCAGATCCCATTGAGTTCTCAAGAGCAGGAAGGCTGCGTATAGACCACGGAATTTAGAAGCTGATTTGAAGAACAACGGTTTTATTTATTTATTTTAAACAGAGGAACATTTACATCACCGGAACACATACAGGGTGGCCCAAAGGTAGGTATACATTGAATCAATGGAATTCATCACAAAAGATTATAGGGGTACACATCCAAATTGTCAGTTAAATGTCAGGCATTTAAAGGGACCCTATAGTGTCAGGAAAACCGCTTGGTTTTCTTGACACTATAGTACCCTGAGGGTGCCCCCACCCTCAGGGTCCCCCTCCCATGGCGCTCCCTTACCTATCCTCCCCCACCGACGTCAGCATCCTTGTCTGACGTCACCGGCGCCGAATGCTTTCCTATGGACGCTCTGCGTGATTGAGGCATAATATGCCTCAATCATTGCCGATGCCCCTCCGGAAGACAGCCACTAGAGGCTGGCTTAACCCCAGATGTAAACATAGCAGTTTCTCAGAAACTGCTATGTTTACATCAGGCAGGGTTAACCCTAGAGGGACCTGACACCCAGACCACTTCATTGAGCTGAAGTGGTCTGGGTGACTATAGTGTCCTTTTAAATATCAGTGTGGCAGTCAGAAAGGAATGTTGCAACGTTGATGGAAGACGTTTCAAGCCCTTATGTTAAATTTAAATGTAATACAATGCAAATAAACCATACGGTATACCTACGTTTGGGCCACCCTGTATAAACTGGATTCTCTATAGGGAAAGGCTGGCAACTTTTGGACTTGGAACAAGTATAAATAAGTGGCTTTTTTAGGGCACAAAAATCACCAATCTCTGTGTCTATAAGCCTACTCATAAGGCAGCATTTGAAGTATGTATTTGCAGCTACCCTCATTATGACCGGCACAGTATAATGAAGCGATGGCAGGAGATATGTAGACGACCCAATGTCCTAATTGTCACCAATGCCAAACCAGTCTGTGTTATCCAGAGTCCCCTCTTTTAAAAACGTTTTTATTAAATACACTACACTCATTGGTGTTGGAATCTTTCACATTATTCATCAATAACATGGTACCCTAATGTTATGCACGCAGAAGATGTATTTAAAATATACTGCAGTCACCAGCCGGGCAGAATTTACATGTAAGCCCCAGAGCACATACCGAGCATGCCCATTCACATATCAGTCTAACAGTATTGACTGACCATACAGGGTTCACAGCACCGGCATCAAGCCCCGAGCACACAACAGCCCACTAAATCAGTATCAAATGAACAGCATTTACAACATTTTTATTCCAGATATATTCATGCACATACCAAGAATTATTTGATTCCTTTACCTAATTAGCTTTTGCTATGTCTATTGGAAGGATATCCAAGCCAAATATCCAGAAATTATTTTACCTGTTCCCCTTTAATAATAATAATGGGTTAGTAACAGTTGGTTGCTTTATTTGTAGATCTATTCATGGGATGCTTGGAAATAAAAGCACTTAATCATCAAATAAAAAAATAATAATATTCTCTTGCAACAAATATCGGAAAATGCCATAGGAAAGGCTTTGATTGATCTGCCAGCCCAAAATGCAATCACTGTTGTGAGTTGGAGCACCGTGCTTTGAGGTATTATTAATCCTTACAATGGCTTTGTTTTACCCAGGATCTTTCGAAAGAGGCGTAAACAGTTAACGCTAAGAAAACTAGAGATTGACAATATGGAGTGCAAGGAATCCGATTCGGATTCGGAGGATGACAACTGGGATCCTCAGAGAGGAGATTACAACTTCAGTCGAGGTCAGTGATGTTTATCATCACACATTGTAATATCCATCCACAGGGATGGTAGAAATATTCCACCCAAGAGAAGAAGTAGACACAAATTGTCTTACTACAAGAGCACTATTGAAAAACAACTATCGATTGTTGTTTTTTTAAGGAGTTTGTTTAGATTTGTTTTAGAACATTCTCAGAATCAATTCATTTGCAAATCATGAAAAAACTGTCACTTTAAAGAAAGGCAATTTTCATGGTAACAAGTACAGCTGATTGAATGGAAATCTGGTAACTAAAGGTAGTATTTATAGTTGGTGCAGTTATGAAAACTCCAGAAAATCATTCCATAAGTTAGCACCCACTCAATAAACTGGTACATAGTGAGTTTACCGAGTACGTGACATCTCACACGATAAGAAGTTGGAATATGGCGAGTAAATCTTCCCAATACTGCGAGTTATGGGTATGGTTCTATTCATTCTGTTAGCCCAGGGTTATTCGCAAAAGTAACAATTTGAATTTCAAACTTAAGGCACAAATAGCCAAACTGGCAACATTCTCTAAGTCATCTATTCTTCCTCTAAGTGGCTACTATGTCCTTAAATTTGACATTCACACTGTATGTGAAAATTGTCGTAAATTCAAAGTAAATTTCATATTTTAAGGTTTAACTGAAAATAAAAATCTGTAAGTCAACCATGCTTTCAGTTTGGCAATTTTGGCATTAAACTTGTAATTCACTTAGAATTCCCGACAGTATACACATTAGTGGGTGTGTGTGTAACATGGAATTCCATAGTCTCTGGTCGTTACAGTGCTACAATGACTGAAACAGCTGCGGTAGTCATAATAATGTGTGTTCCTTTAATATAAAATTCAAATTACAAAACCCATCACTCTTGTTATTATCTAATGTCCACCAGTTTAAATGGATATTCTCAGTACAAGAGCCACTACCACTCATTATGATAGTTAGGTAGAAGGAATAATTGGGTTCTCCCCCTGGTTTTTATGAAACCATTTTTGAGAGGTTTTACCAAAAAGGTGCCTTGCTGGCATTCAAAGCCCCGACCCATCTCCTACAGCTCAAATAATAAAGACGTTTTGTGTTCGCATTATCTGCTCAAAGCCATCTAACGTTTCAGTATGATTGGCTCTGAGCACTGGGCTCGCAGTCACTATCTCCATTTAGTAGTTTAGTTTACAATAATATGTTGGTAATATAGAAATATATATATATTTTTTATATTGTCCCCTTAACCCCTTAAGGACACATGACATGTGTGACATGTCATGATTCCCTTTTATTCCAGAAGTTTGGTCCTTAAGGGGTTAAGGACCAAACTTATGGAATAAAAGGGAATCATGACATGTCACACATGTCATGTGTCCTTAAGGGGTTAAGGTCCCTTTAAAGTCCCCACTAATGACCTGACTTTCTGCTATTAAGTTAATCTGCAATATCCACTACTGATCATTTGTTCTGTGTGTCATTTAGTAGCTGTATTGTATTCATGTTGTTTAGAGCATTGTTTAAATGAGAATCGTTTTGCTGCAGTCTCCCCTGTTTAACACTTCCTAAATAAAATGAGAACTATATTATCCAGCATTACCCATGTTTGAATTTACCTATGTTAAACATTTTTGTTTATTTTTTAACAGAAATTATGCCGGTAACGTCGTATCCTCTCGGGGTTTTACTCGATCCCATGGAAGATTCGGTCACTGCTGATGAAACACAAGACTCCCTGTCACATTTTTCATCTGAAGAATTCCTGAGCATTAACAATGGTAGGAACACAAGGGGCGTTGAGGTGCTCTCTTTGGTGGATCTGAAACCCAGACTGATACCGCCTATGTGTACTTAGTAAGGAAGGAAAGACCCAATTTTAAGCACAATTCCCTCTGTCCCTCGTTTCTATCCCAATGTCCTTCTTTTCTACGAGCTCCATATTGTTGGAGTGTCTGGGCGTATAACAGAGCTCCACAGCTATAATACTCCCAGTAATGTGTCTGAGTGCATAACAGAGCTCCACAGCAATAATACTACCAGTAATGTGACTGAGTGTATAACAGAGATCCACAGCTATAATACTCCCAGTAATGTGTCTGAGTGTATAACGGAGCTCCACAGCAATAATACTCCCAGTAATGTGTCTGAGTGTATAACAGAGCTCCACAGCAATAATACTCCCAGTGATGTGTCTGAGTGTATAACAGAGCTCCACAGCAATAATACTACCAGTAATGTGTCTGAGTGTATAACAGAGCTCCACAGCAATAATACTCCCAGTAATGTGACTGAGTGTATAACGGAGCTCCACAGCAATAATACTCCCTGTAATGTGTCTGAGTGTATAACAGAGCTCCACAGCAATAATACTCCCAGTAATGTGTCTGAGTGTATAACAGAGCTCCACAGCAATAATACTACCAGTAATGTGTCTGAGTGTATAACAGAGCTCAACAGCAATAACACTCCCAGTAATGTGTCTGAGTGTATAACAGAGCTCCACAGCAATAATACTACCAGTAATGTGTCTGAGTGTATAACAGAGCTCAACAGCAATAATACTCCCAGTAATGTGTCTGAGTGTATAACAGAGCTCCACAGCAATAATACTACCAGTAATGTGTCTGAGTGTATAACAGAGCTCAACAGCAATAATACTCCCAGTAATGTGACTGAGTGTATAACGGAGCTCCACAGCAATAATACTCCCTGTAATGTGTCTGAGTGTATAACAGAGCTCCACAGCAATAATACTCCCAGTAATGTGTCTGAGTGTATAACAGAGCTCCACAGCAATAACACTCCCAGTAATGTGTCTGAGTGTATAACAGAGCTCCACAGCAATAACACTCTCAGTAATGTGTCTGAGTGTATAACAGAGCTCCACAGCAATAACACTCCCAGTAATGTGTCTTTAAACTACAATAAATGTGGTTAGAAATCAGTCTGCATAAATAACATACAATGTTCCCCACACCCCTAGCGATCGTCCACCCCCAATAAAAAAAATCCTTAACTATCCTCCTCACCCTAATAATAGAGAAGGGGCTTTAGTATGCACCTCCATTATTTTTAGATCCCCCACCTGTGGGATTTTTAGGGACAGGACCCTAAAAAACACACTAAAACCTGACAACTAAAACAGAAGATACACTAATTAAATGAAAACCTGTTATTAGCCTGATAACATATTTGCATGTTTTGATATAGATTATTAATAGCATTTATTATAAAAAAAAAAGTGTGTGCCCCCTACAGTGAGAATTGTCACTTTAGTGGATAACCATGTAACAGTTTAAATCCAGGAGATTTTCTTCTATAAACATAATGGCAGCTTACTTTTTCTCGCCCCTTGTTTCAGAATCTGATAAACAGAAAACTTGGATCGGAAAAGCAGCGTTGTTTTCCTTGTTCTTCCTCTTATTGCTGTGTGCAAGGTAAAGGTCACCCAGGAAAACTATGACTTCGGTGTCTCCACTAAGTACATCCCTGTGTCATTCAATATCAAGAGAAAGGAGGAGTATGGATTCACCTGCAAAATCAAAGAATACCCTTTCTATTGCTCATATCGGGACACAAAAATCCTTAGATAATATAGTGATATTCAGAAAGCCTCCCAACTGTCCCAATTTCGCTGACACAGTCCAGATTATCATGGCAGCTTTTGGGGACACCAGGGTACTGTCCAGAACACGCATTGTGTGAGCATATCATTAAACACCCTTACACTATGTTCAAGGAACTAGGACCCTGCACTGAAACAGGGCTCCCTGCAGGGTCTGCACGCTTGGCAGGCAGCTTGGAGTGCATTCACGTAGGGCTGATCTGCCAGTACTTTATGGGCGGATTTGCCCCCTATAGGGCAAATCACATTACTGGCACTTCTCCTTTTACCTCCTCCCACTGCATCCCACTTCTCGAGACACCGGCGTTGGGAGGTATGTATTCAGTATCCAGCTAGTCAGCCCTAGATAGCCAGGGTCAGATATATATATATATAGGTGAGAATACCAATCATCTTTTTGATATTCTTCATATTTTCCATGATCAGCATATAGCCAGACCACAGCTATCCACATGTGGAATAGTACCACAATGATCAGATACCTGATGTAGTTCCAGAAACGATTCAGCAATAGTCGGTTGTCATGAGAACCGCATTTGGAGTGATGGTGGGAAGGGGAATTTCAACAGCAGACATATACATCCACCACCAAATACACAAGTGACAGGGACAGACGAAGGGCTTTAAATTTGACTTTCCAAGTTCTTTTTTGCATGTTATTCATTATTATGTTTATTATTTGTAGGTTTTTGATGGCAGGACACGCTGGTCTGCTGACAGCTTTGCTCCTGCTCGTTATTATCTGTAAGTAATGGTTATTTACCTTCTATGTTCATAGCAAAGGGATGTTGGATGGTATAAATAATATTTATATAATATATGATAATAAATGGAGGTCATTTTGAGAAATTCCTAAAAGATATGAATACTACGATTCAACCCATTGTAATAGCAGACCCTCTCTGTTATTAAATGTGTTCATATTTCTTCAAAAATTATACATTTTTAACAATTTGAATAAAAAAACGATTGCTTGACACTATTGTTCGTGCATGATGGAAGTAGGAGGGTAAAGCAGTCACTAGACACAAATACTACAGGCACTGTCATAGGGAGCTCACAAGTGGCATGGTGTGGCGAAAAAGGCAAAACTAGGAGAATGAAGATGCAATTGCACTGAAGTGCTCCCATGTGGTTCAAATATTTTGAATTAATTTCACGAAATGTATTCAATGTATTATAACCACTTCAGAATCACTCTGTACATGGTCACTTTAGAATCACTCTGCACATGGTCATCCCTTAGGTTAGGCTGGCCAGTACAGCTGGCAATCAGTCTGGTACACATGCAAGCTTCAAGCTGACTTGCGCTCTCTTTGTTATGGCATTGCCCCCACCAAATTATCAGTGGCACTCAATGCAACACTTACATGTCCAACACATTGCTGTTACAGTAAAAGACAATATTACGGATTAATCTGACAGTAAGTGGACTGGGTGTTCATAATGCGTGGGGAATGATAAACTAAGCATGTCTTCACTGCAGACACAAATAAGATCTGGAAATTGAAAAGTTGGCAAAAATTTGTACAGAAGTAGGTTTCACAGAGCGCAAGGGGTCGAATTTACTACTCAAATAAGAGGCACTTAGCAGGTTTTTAGCAGTGCTTAGTAAGCAGCCAGTAATGTAATCCCCATGTGTCTGAAAAGAACTGCTTTTAGATGTAAGCACTCTTCAGCGATCATCTGTGCCATGCAATACTGCCGGAACTGTGCAGAGTATAGCGTGATTGTTAACTCGTTGATCTTTGGATCGGATAGTTGGTGGCCAGAGACTGTGGGTTTCTCACCAAAGAATAAACTGCAGTGAAATAAAAAATGCTGAATTAATGCTCCAATAGCCAAATCAGTTATTGTGGCCAACATTTTGCAATTCAGATTCTGATCGCTCCATTGCACTATTTAGTGTTTAACCCCTTAAGGACACATGACATGTGTGACATGTCATGATTCCCTTTTATTGCAGAAGTTTGGTCCTTAAGGGGTTAAACCTAAATCTGTAGACCTGGGCTTTGTTGGTGTTTTCCCAATCAGGAGGAAGGTACGTCTGACCCATGTTAAAAATGTAAATGACCTCACTTGTGTGACTTGCAGCTGCATATGACTTAATTACAATCTTGCGTGGCGCCAAGTCTGAAAGTCTATCAGCCTGCTTCCCAGTGCCATTCTTTCTGGGCATGATTCTATACAGGTTGTGCATGAAACATTTTTTGGGCCTAGTGATCTAATGTGTTTTCTGTGATCCTTGTGAAATGTTTCTGAGGGGCTTACAGGCAGTGCTAAAGATTATGTGAGCTCATCCATACTATTCATTTTATATACTTTTTCTGTGATTAACACAAAAAAATATATTCTTTTAAAATATAACCATTAGTTACTTAACCCCCCCCCCCAAAAAAAATCAAGCAAACAATCGCCTTACTCTTCTGTTCAGATATGTTATGACATATGTTCCCTCCTGTCTACACATTAGCACTCGTCACCAAATTGCTCATTCAGAAATGATATTGTATTTTATTCAAGTCTGCAACTGTTATAATTGTTAATTTTCTCTTTCACAGATTTTGCTCTTCCACAAACAAGAATTACTGAAGCTCAAAGCAATCAAAATGTAAGTGTGTGCAGATAAATGTACAAATGTTGCATAGAAACTGGCTGCTCTTCTTGTACATGATTGCAGTCTCCCCCTCATTGTGCATGATCCCAGACTCCCCCTCCTTCTGTATGATCCCCGATTCCTCAGTTTGCATGTTCGCAGGCTGTCCCTCCTCGTCCCCTTCATTGAAAGTGTTAGGAAGCTGAGTCCTGATTCTCCCACCCCAGTAATTGCTATTGAAATGCGAACTGAATGAGGAGTCCAGTAATGCCATTGCCCCTCAGTTCTGTAATCACACAAGGTATCAGCGAAGGAATTCTAAACATGCCAATGAATGCTCAGACATTTCTTGTAAAGCACCATACCTGAGCATACAGAACCATGGGATGGGGATCCAGTTAATTTACACGGCATGCCCGGACTATGATGGCATGTCTTGCTACAGAGTGTAATGAATGCTGCGACAAGGCTCCTCTTTCTGTCCCCCTTCTGTCAGTTATTGCATTGGCTTCTTGTAAGATATAGGCATCATTTTAAAAGTCTGTTCCTCGCTTATAAATCTCTTCCTAATACTGCTCCTGTCTACCTACCCTCACTAAAACACAAGTATGTCCCATCCAGGCCCTCAAACTCTGCTGAAGACCTTCAATGTCCTCTGTTCATACTCTTTAAAACTTCTCTAGGGCTGCACCATTTCTTTAAAACTGCTCCAATAGCTTTTCACTACAAACGTCAAGAAAGCTTATTGAACCGTTAACTGCTTTTTCTCCCCACACCTCACTATCCAGCCTCCTCTCCTGCAACGGTGTAATCTACAAAACCAAGCCTTCACTGTAAACTCCTCTTGCAACCTACTTTTTCCATACACAACGTACATCCCAGCCTTACCTCTTGTGCCACTTTACCCCACTCCCTCTAGAATGTAAGCTCTCTACACTCTATGTTACTGTCCATCCAACTTGTCTTGTTGTAGTCCACCTATTGTACAGCGCTGCAGAATTTGATAGTGTTTTATAAATAATAATAATGATAATATGACAGGTGCGCCAGACATGTAATGGCAATTGATAATTTTAACAAAGAAAGCCACAACCTACTTTTAGTGCATCATTATTTTTTTGTTTTTTGTAATTTAAATACCTTCTGAAGTCATGATTTTAACATAAAGGTTTAAGAGGTAAATTGCATTTTTTCATGGCAGCCTCTGTGTTGAGAAAGTAGATGCGTTTTAGTTTTCAAGAATAATAATTGAGTTATTGACTAACGTTCTAATTTATTCTTTTCCACAGGTTCATGAGGAGAACGTCATTCATCGCCGTTGATTGCTCTACTTACTATTCAAAATAGAGAAAAGAAACAAAAATGACCAACTAGTTTTCTTATTTATGACTATGTGGCTGGAATAGGATCTAAAAGTTAAACGCTTAGTAGGATTAATAGTGTTTGTATGAAAAAAATGTAACTTGTACATAATATCATCAATGTCATGAATAAGCTGTGACATAATGACAGTAACAATATGTTACTTTTCTACCCATCATTGAGATGTTAAATGTGCAAGTGATTGGGTTTGCTTAGAAGTCTACAATTCAGTACAGTTAACCCAACTTTTCCTCTGGAGCCTAGGTGTGGCAATAATCTACATTATAACAGTAAAACCATTAATCAAGGGGGTTAGCAAAAATATAAAAGTACACCTACCATTAAAGGGACACTATAGTCACCTGAACAACTTTAGCTTAATAAAGCAGTTTTGGTGTATAGAACATGCCCCTGCAGCCTCACTGCTCAATCCTCTGCCATTTATGAGTTACATCCCTCTGTTTATGAACCCTAGTTACACCTCCCTGCATGTGACTTGCACAGCCTTCCATAAACACTTCCTGTAAAGAGAGCCCTATTTAGGCTTTCTTTATTGCAAGTTCTGTTTAATTAAGATTTTCTTATCCCCTGCTATGTTAATAGCTTGAGAATAACGGTGCTCCCTAGCTAGAAAACTAGCAGGGGGTACAAAGAGAGATGGGTTTTAGGGGTGGCAACAAGGGCATAACCCTGCACAAAGCGCAAAATATATAAAGAATAAGGGATGAAGGCGAAACCAAGACGGGTCGTTCTAAGACTATTTTGGGGTGGTTTGAAGGAGAACGACCCGTCTTGGTACGAGGTGGTTTCGCCTTCATCCCTTATTCTTTATATATGTTACTAGCTTGCTAGACCCTGCAAGAGCCTCCTGTATGTGATTAAAGTTCAATTTATAGATTGAGATACAATTATTTAAGGTAAATTACATCTGTTTGAAAGTGAAACCAGTTTTTTTTCATGCAGGCTCTGTCAATCATAGCCAGGGGAGGTGTGGCTAGGGCTGCATAAACAGAAACAAAGTGATTTAACTCCTAAATGACAGTGAATTGAGCAGTGAAATTGCAAGGGAATGATCTATACACTAAAACTGCTTTATTTAGCTAAAGTCATTTAGGTGACTATAGTGTTCCTTTAAAATTATAGACTGATCATTTATTTGTCAGTGGGCAAACGCTCAAAATTAGCAGGGGATCAAATACTTTTTTCCCTCACTGTATCTCACTTTTTGGTTAATACTTATTGTATCTGCAAAAGTGAGAATTCAACTAAAGAAGCAGGGTGATACATGTCATGATAGAGTTAATTGGAACGTTACGTGAAATATTGATGGCAGTTCAAAACAATCAGAAAATGTATTTAGAATCTTTATAAGATCACCAAGGATAAGAATCCTGACAGGTTCAAAAGACGTTGTACTAATACTCAAATTAAGCTATACATTCAAACTCCTACTACTCCTGGGTGGCAGCAATAGCTACTACATCCATCAGCACATATGAATAGAAGAAAAGCAAAAAGAGGTATTGGTGCTCTATCCCAAATCTCTGTGCACATTTAAATAACAAGAGGTTTTTAGTATCACTCCAATGGCCATTAACGTGTAAGCTCACCTCTTGGGTGAGTCCTACATTAACAAATTACTTTGATGCTTTAAAGCCAAAAGGTAAAATCTCTAATGAGACAGATAGGGATATTTTATGTATTTTTACACACTTGTTAGCCCTTAATGGGGAAGACATGGGGTGGGCGGCAGCACTGTGACATGGCTGTGTCAAAAAGCAAACACAAACATAGTTCTCATCTTAGTGAATACCCTGTATGATTACAGGACACTTAGAGCACCACAACTGCTACAGCTTATTGTAGTGTTTGTGGCGCACGGAATATTGTGTTTGATTGGGTTGCCCTTCCTCTGTCTCTCAAGTAATGTTTTATGTCCTCATTATGTGCCCATCTTTGATCAGATATGAAGGGCTGTGAATAGCTGTCATACTTTCACCAGGGAGTAATCTTGAGCACAGATACTTTATAGGGTTTTCCACTAAAGTGAGAATTGTCAGGAATCTAAAGAAAATTGAAAATTAATTTTACATTTTAGGCTAAAATATTTGAACGGAAAATAATGGTGACTTGGTGAATTTTTCCAGTTTGTGTATACATATCCGTTAAATGTGAAATTCACTTCTAATTAATATGGATTTTATATATATCTGTATTATCCTGTATCATGTTTCAGCTCACTCCATACCAAAAGCCAGTTCTGTCATTATCCTGATTCATGCCACCATTTTTCAGCCCGTAGTAAACTTTAATATTAACGGGTTACTCCAAGTACCATAACCACTTCAGTGATCTGAAGTGGTCATGGTGCCTGCAGTCTGTATGTGCAGCATCATACAGAGATGAACTCATAGCTGTCAGAGGTGTAACCAACTCTGGCAGTTTCATTACACAGTTCCAGGCTGGTTAAAATCAATTCTGTGTAAAATTGATTTCTGACGCAAACACACACAGAATGTTGTCGACAAATGGCCAGTGGCGGCTGTGCCGCTCCTGTCCTACCCGCGACCATCCTCTCTGACTTTTCTCCCACTTCTGCGACAAGGAATGATGTCAGCAGAGAAAGATCATCATTAAAATAAGTTAAAGCATTTTGTTTTGCCGTTTGGTGGTGGCAGAGGACCCCCACAGAAGTAATTACTACAACTAAAACCAGTGTTTAATAATAAAAAAAAAAAAAACACTGGTTTCCAGTTGGAGTAACCCATTAAAGGGTTTGCAATAAAACCAGCCCAAAAAAAGAAAATAAAGTTTGTTTACTCACCTTAGGGCAAAGAGCACGGTCCAATCACAGACTTCTCATTGAGAAGCCTATGTTTGGACCATTTTGCTGGCTCAGAGATCATGTGCACAATCTAAGCTGGCGAGGGGAGGGAGATTGGATAGGAAGCGTGGTGGAAAATGTAATAAAAAGAAAAAAAAAGAAAAAGCATTACAGAGTTTGTTGGGAGGCGGGAGAGCTCAAGAGAAAAGCTTAATATGTCCATTGCCAGCATGCTGTGTGCCCTGACGATGAATGTTTTTTTTATGCACAGAACTGACATTTGGCAGTCCTGGCTGCTAAAGTCACGTGTGCCAGGGGTGTAACTGGCCCGACACAAAAGTGCAGCCTTCCCTGTATGTGCAATGTTTCAACCAGAAACGTTGCGCATACAGACGCCCACCAGCATTACCACTTCAAATTACTGTCGTGGGCATGGTGGTTAAAGTAATCCTTTAAGTTATTTTATTATTTAATTATCTGATGGGTTAGGGCATGTCCCTTATTTCTGACTTTGAGAAAAAAAAATGCAATAATATATTTACTGCAATGTAGCACTTAACAGAATGATCTGTGACGTGGGGTGTTATTCACTTACATAGTGGTGAAATAATAGCTGAATAGCAAACTTTAGAACTGCTAGAAAATAGCTGAAATTAGTAATATTTCCAGTTTAGATAAGTTGGCCTAAATTTTGCAATCTGCTTATCAATGCACTATTTAATGAATAATCTCTGAATGTAAGCTATTTATAGCTCAGTGATTTAACCCCTTAAGGACCAAGCTTCTGGAATAAAAGGGAATCATGACATGTCATGTGTCCTTGAGGGGTTAATATGCCTATTATATATAAAATGTTTATGCATAAGCACTGTAAGCACATTTTAACAAGTTTTAGCTAATATATACAGTTGTTGAAACAAGTAGTGCAGGTAATGGTATGTGCGGGTACTGAGATTTTTTTTATTTGTATTTTACTGGAATAAATATATTGAAAACACAATAAATAAACAATGAATTATGTTTTTTGTTTCTGGCAAGACGGATATTGCTAGGTGCACTTTAAAAGTTTTTCAATCAATCATGTATAAGAAACTAGTGTTTTAAAGTGTCACTTTAATGGTGGGGGCTTCACACCATGGAGAATCATAAAACTGTGTAGTGCGGAAGAAGAGATGGTTAAACTCACAGTCTAGGCACCAAAAGCCCCTAATTTATTTTCCTCCTGTTTTATAAAAGTATCTATTACAGGAGAAATCAACACTTATAAATCACCTTATTTACACAGCCTAATTCCTGAAGGTAAGATGGTCCCCTAACACTCCTGCCTCAACTCTGAATTTTGAATGGAGGGGATAAAGAGACACACAGAGGAGCTGGGAAAACAGACACACAGAGGGGCTGGGGGGCAAAGAGACACACAGAGGGGTTAAGGGCAAAGAGGCACACAGAAGGGCTGAGAGAGCAAAGAGACACACCGTGGGGCTGGGAGAGCAACGTGACATACAGTGGGGCTGGGAGAGCAAAGTGACATACAAAGGAGGTAAGTGTGACAGGGCTAGGGGATTCAAGTGACAGGGTGATTGTGGCATTGTTGGAAGGGTTAAGGGACAGCCTTGGAGGGATTAATGTGATAGTCACCCTGTGTAGCAGGATAAAGGAGAAGGAGTGTGACATAGTGATAGAGGATGAGTGTGACCGGACTGAGGGTGAGTGTGAAAGTGTGAGAGAAAATTAGTGTTACAGGATTAGGATGGGTAATGTGATAGGGTGAGTGTGTCAGAGCGAGGGCAGGTAAGTGTGTTATAGTTGGAGGGGTGAGAGTGACCGCCTTAGGAGGGGTTAATGTGAGTGTGAGAGGGTGACAGCATGTGGGGATGACAGTCTGGGAAAGTGACAGTTTGTAGGGCAGTGTGTGTAGTGCTGACAGACTGACATTAAGCAGGAAGGTGACAATATGTGGGTGAAGGCAGTGTGGGGAGCGCTGAGGGCAAGGGCTACAATGTGTGTGCAAGTGTGGGGCTGTGACAGTAGGGGTGCAATGTATAGGGTGACATTGTGGGGGCAGTGTGTGGGAGGGTGACAGTAGGGGGGCAGTGTATAGGGTGACAGTGTGTGTGGGGGTGTGACAGTGTGGGGTGTGACATTGTGGGGGTCAGTGTGTGGGAGGGTGACAGTAGGGGGCAGTGTATAGGGTGACAGTGTGTGTGGGGGTGTGACAGTGTGGGGGTGACATTGTGGGGGGCAGTGTGTGGGAGAGAGAGTAGGGGGCAGTGTATAGGGTGACAGTGTGTGTGGGGGTGACAGTGTGGAGGTCAGTGTGTGGGAGGGTGACAGTGTGTGTGGGGGGTGTGACAGTGTGGGGGGCAGAGTGCGAGGGTGACAGTGTGGGTGCAATTTATAGGTTGACAGTGTGTGGGAGGGTGACAGTAGGGGGGTCAGTGTGTGGGAAGGTGACAGTAGGGGGGAAATGTATAGGGTGACAGTGTGTGGGAGGGTGACAGTAGAGGGGTCAGTGTGTGGGAAGGTGACAGTAGGAGGGCAATGCATAGGGTGACAGTGTGTGGGATGGTGACAGTAGGGGGGTCAGTGTGTGGGAGGGTGACAGTAGGGGGGCAATGTGACAGTGTGTGTGGGGGTGTGACAGTAGGGGGGTCAGTGTGTGGGAGGGTGACAGTGGGGGGCAATGTACAGGGTGACAGTGAGGGGGCAATGTATAGGGTGACAGTAGGGGGGCAATGTATAGGGTGACAGTAGGGGGGGCAATGTATAGGGTGACAGTAGGGGGGCAATGTATAGGGTGACAGTGGGGGGCAATGTATAGGGTGACAGTAGGGGGGGGCAATGTATAGGGTGACAGTGGGGGGCAATGTATAGGGTGGCAGTAGGTGGGGCAATGTATAGGGTGACAGTAGGAGGGCAATGTATAGGGTGACAGTGGGGGGGCAATGTATAGGGTGACAGTAGGGGGGGCAATGTATAGGGTGACAGTGGAGGGGCAATGTATAGGGTGACAGTAGGTGGGGCAATGTATAGGGTGACAGTAGGGGGGGCAATGTATAGGGTGACAGTGGGGGGACAATGTATAGGGTGACAGTAGGGGGGCAATGTATAGGGTGACAGTGGGGGGGCAATGTATAGGGTGACAGTAGGGGGAGCAATGTATAGGGTGACAGTGGGGGGGCAATGTATAGGGTGGCAGTAGGTGGGGCAATGTATAGGGTGACAGTAGGAGGGCAATGTATAGGGTGACAGTAGGGGGGCAATGTATAGGGTGACAGTGGGGGGCAATGTATAGGGTGACAGTAGGTGGGGCAATGTATAGGGTGACAGTAGGGGGGGCAATGTATAGGGTGACAGTAGGGGGGCAATGTATAGGGTGACAGTGGGGGGGGCAATGTATAGGGTGACAGTAGGGGGGCAATATATAGGGTGACAGTGGGGGGCAATGTATAGGGTGACAGTGGGGGGACAATGTATAGGGTAACAGTAGGGGGGGCAATGTATAGGGTGACAGTGGGGGGCAATGTATAGGGTGACAGTAGGGGGGGCAATGTATAGGGTGACAGTGGGGGGGCAATGTATAGGGTGACAGTGGGGGGCAATGTATAGGGTTACAGTAGGGGGGCAATATATAGGGTGACAGTAGGGGGGGCAATGTATAGGGTGACAGTGGGGGGAAATGTATAGGGTGACAGTAGGGGGGCAATGTATAAGGTGACAGTGTGTGGGGGGGGTGACAGTAGGGGGGGCAATGTATCGGGTGACAGTAGGGGGGCAATGTATAGGGTGACAGTGGGGGGGCAATGTATAGGGTGACAGTAGGGGGGAATGTATAGGGTGACAGTAGGGGGGGCAATGTATAGGGTGACAGTGGGGGGGGCAATGTATAGGGTGACAGTAGTGGGGCAATGTATAGGGTGACAGTAGGGGGGCAATGTATAGGGTGACAGTAGGGGGGGCATTGTATAGGGTGACAGTGGGGGGCAATGTATAGGGTGACAGTGGCGGGCAATGTATAGGGTGACAGTAGGGGGGCAATGTATAGGGTGACAGTGTGTGTGGGGGTGACAGTAGGGGCAATGTATAGGGTGACAGTGGGGGGGCAATGTATAGGGTGACAGTAGGGGGGCAATGTATAGGGTGACAGTAGGGGGGGTCAGTGTGTGGGGGGCAATGTATAGGGTGACAGTGTGTGTGGGGGGTGACAGTAGGGTGGGCAATGTATAGGGTGACAGTAGGTGGGGTCAGTGTGTGGGGGGCAATGTATAGGGTGACAGTGTGTGTGGGAGGGTGACAGTAGGGGGCAATGTATAGGGTGACAGTAGAGGGGGTCAGTGTGTGGGGGGCAATGTATAGGGTGACAGTGTGTGTGGGGGTGACAGTAGGGGGGCAATGTATAGGGTGACAGTAGGGGGGTCAGTGTGTGGGGGGCAATGTATAGGGTGACAGTGTGTGTGGGGGGTGACAGTAGGGGGGCAATGTATAGGGTGACAGTGTGTGTGGGGGTGACAGTAGGGGGGCAATGTATAGGGAGACAGTAGGGGGGTCAGTGTGTGGGGGCAATGTATAGGGTGACAGTGTGTGGGGGGGGGTGACAGTAGGGGGGGCAATGTATAGGGTGACAGTAGGGGCGGTCAGTGTGTGTGGGGCAATGTATAGGGTGACAGTGTGTGTGGGGGTGACAGTAGGGGGGCAATGTATAGGGTGACAGTGTGTGTGGGGGGTGACAGTAGGGGGGGCAATGTATAGGGTGACAGTAGGGGGGTCAGTGTGTGGGGGGCAATGTATAGGGTGACAGTGTGTGTGGGAGGGTGACAGTAGGGGGGCAATGTATAGGGTGACAGTGTGTGTGGGGGGTGACAGTAGGGGGGGCAATGTATAGGGTGACAGTGTGTGTGGGGGGTGACAGTAGGGAGGGCAATGTATAGGGTGACATTAGGGGAGTCAGTGTGTGTGGGGCAATGTATAGGGTGACAGTGTGTGTGGGGGTGACAGTAGGGGGGGCAATGTATAGGGTGACAGTAGGGGGTCAGTGTGTGGGGGGCAATGTATAGGGTGACAGTGTGTGTGGGGGTGACAGTAGGGGGGCAATGTATAGGGTGACAGTAGGGGGGGTCAGTGTGTGGGGGGCAATGTATAGGGTGACAGTATGTGTGGGGGGTGACAGTAGGGGGGGCAATGTATAGGGTGACAGTGTGTGTGTGGGGGGGTGACAGTAGGGGGGGCAATGTATAGGGTGACAGTAGGGGGGTCAGTGTGTAGGGGGCAATGTATAGGGTGACAGTGTGTGTGGGGGGTGACAGTAGGGGGGCAATGTATAGGGTGACAGTAGGGGGGTCAGTGTGTGGGGGGCAATGTATAGGGTGACAGTGTGTGTGGGGGTGACAGTAGGGGGGGCAATGTATAGGGTGACAGTGTGTGTGGGAGGGTGACAGTAGGGGGGGGCAATGTATAGGGAGACAGTAGGGGGGGTCAGTGTGTGGGGGGCAATGTATAGGGTGACAGTGTGTGTGGGGGGTGACAGTAGGGGGGCAATGTATAGGGTGACAGTAGGGGGGTCAGTGGGTGGGGGGCAATGTATAGGGTGACAGTGTGTGTGGGGGTGACAGTAGGGGGGCAATGTATAGGGTGACAGTGTGTGTGGGAGGGTGACAATAGGGGGGCAATGTATAGGGTGACAGTGTGTGGGAGGGTGACAGTAGGGGGCAATGTATAGGGTGACAGTGTGTGTGGGAGGGTGACAGTAGGGGGCAATGTATAGGGAGACAGTAGGGGGGGGGTCAGTGTGTGGGGGGCAATGTATAGGGTGACAGTGTGTGTGGGGGGTGACAGTAGGGGGGCAATGTATAGGGTGACAGTAGGGGGGGTCAGTGGGTGGAGGGCAATGTATAGGGTGACAGTGTGTGTGTGTGTGGGGGTGACAGTAGGGGGGCAATGTATAGGGTGACAGTGTGTGTGGGAGGGTGACAGTAGGGGGGCAATGTATAGGGTGACAGTGTGTGGGAGGGTGACAGTAGGGGGACAATGTATAGGGTGACAGTGTGTGTGGGAGGGTGACAGTAGGGGGGCAATGTATAGGGTGACAGTGTGTGTGGGAGGGTGACAGTAGGGGGGCAATGTATAGGGTGACAGTGTGTGTGGGAGGGTGACAGTAGGGGGGCAATGTATAGGGAGACAGTAGGGGGGTCAGTGTGTGGGGGGCAATGTATAGGGAGACAGTAGGGGGGTCAGTGTGTGGGGGGCAATGTATAGGGTGACAGTGTGTGTGGGGGTGACAGTAGGGGGGCAATGTATAGGGAGACAGTAGGGGGGTCAGTGTGTGGGGGGCAATGTATAGGGTGACAGTGTGTGTGGGGGTGACAGTAGGGGGGCAATGTATAGGGAGACAGTAGGGGGGGTCAGTGTGTGGGGGGCAATATATAGGGTGACAGTGTGTGTGGGAGGGTGACAGTAGGGGGGCAATGTATAGGGAGACAGTAGGGGGGGTCAGTGTGTGGGGGGCAATATATAGGGTGACAGTGTGTGTGGGAGGGTGACAGTAGGGGGGACAATGTATAGGGTGACAGTGTGTGTGGGAGGGTGACAGTAGGGGGGCAATGTATAGGGTGACATAAGCGAAAGACGAAGTGTTTAGGCAGTTTGTCCCTCCGCGCTCTCTCTATCCCTGCACGGTGGCCATGGGAACGGATATGAGTGACAGCATTCTGTGGGTGGGGTTAAGATGATGTGTGCGGTGCAGCTGGAGGCGGTCCTAGGACTGTACTGGGCAGGCAGTAGCATCCTGAGTTGGAAAGAGCGAGGGCGGAGCCTGTGAAACAATCTAAGGATAATGGAATGTGACAGAATGCGGTAACTGAGGAAGTTTATCCCTCTGCGCCTGCTGTATGCCTGCTCAGTTGTCATGGGGACGGGTATGAGTGACAGATGCGGTTCTGAGTTAGTTTGTCCCTCTGCGCTTGCTGTATGCCTGCTCAGTTGTCATGGGGATGGGTATGAGTGACAGATGCGGTTCTGAGTTAGTTTGTCCCTCTGCGCTTGCTGTAACTCACTTTGGTTGCCATGGCTACAGACTATGCATCTTAATCTGAGTTTATTTTTCCGGTGCTAAGTTTGAAGGCGATTTACTAACAGGCGAAGCCATGGTGTTCAGTGAGTATTACTATAAATAATAATATAATCCCTTGTCAGTCGGTGATCCTGATATCAGCATGACCCTCAGCCAGCCAGCCCCCCCCCTACAGCTGTTATATAGGGCATTTATCATGACCCTCAGCCAGCCCCCCTACAGCTGTTATAACGGGCATTTATCATGACCCTCAGCCAGCCAGCCCCCCCTACAGCTGTTATAAAGGGCATTTATAATGACCCTCAGCCAGCCAGCCCCCCTACAGCTGTTATAAAGGGCATTTATAATGACCCTCAGCTAGCCAGCCCCCCTACAGCTGTTATAAAGGGCATTTATAATGACCCTCAGCCAGCCAGCCCCCTACAGCTGTTATATAGGGCATTTATAATGACCCTTTAGCCAGCCAGCCCCCTACAGCTGTTATATAGGGCATTTATAATGGCCCTCAGCCAGCCCCCCCTACAGCTGTTATAAAGGGCATGTATCATGAGCCTCAGCCAGCCAGTTCCCCCTACAGCTGTTATAAAGGGCATTTATCATGACCCTCAGCCAGCCAGCCCCCCCCTACAGCTGTTATAAAGGGCATTTATCATGACCCTCAGCTAGCCCCCCTACAGCTCTTATAAAGGGCATCTATCATGACCCTCAGCCAGCCCCCTACAGCTGTTATAAAGGGCATTTATCATGACCCTCAGCCAGCCACCTGCAGCATAACCCTTGTATGTCATCCCTATGCAAAAGAAACACAGAAATGAATTCTTACTGACGTTACGTAGACTATGTTTTTATTTTTTGTTTTTTTTTATTTTACTTTTTTCTTCTTTTTTTTTCTCTTATATTTCAGACCATACCTGCCATTTTATCGTTTCGAATATTTCATCATTTATGGCTTGGTATATTAGTCATCATAAATATTTACTGGCTCATCCCTATCTCCTCTATTTTGTTTATTAATTAAAATTTCCTTACTTATTTAAACTTTATAGATTCATTTATTCTGTTTACTATTGGTATTCCTTAAGGGGTATCACTTTACCCTAGAGACAAAGTGGGAGGAGGGGGAACCCAGCAAATCTTCAACAGAAAGAAAAAAAAGAAAAATTAACACATTCATACCTTCATTCACACCGTATCTTCCAACAATTCAGTCGTTTTTATTGTTTATTGTGAGGAGTAATGTCTATTTCGTTCTTATCTCTCTAGGGCTTATTAAGTCACTATTAATAGTTCCCTCTCTAGTTGCTACAATTTTTTTTAGCCAATTTACCTATTTATCATAGTCCTTATATTGATTTTTAATTTTATTCAACCCTGTTTCCATTTGAATCTGGTATTTCAATTGTTGAATACCTTTTTGCAGCTCCACCAGATGTGGAGATAATCCCCCTTAGTTTCTCCACATCTCCAACATAGATCGTTATTATTTTGTAACACTCTTGACATTTTTGAAGGTACCAAATACCATTTATTGATCACTTTGTAAAATGTTTCCATTAAAGAGAGACTGTGCACATATTTATTTACTTTAATTATTGCTTCATACCATTCTTCTAATTCTATGGGGCAGTTCAGAGCTTTTTCCCAACTTCTTATTGCTGTTGGAAAGTTCTCTGTTTTTGTAATATCGAGTAATTTTGTACATTTTGAGAAAAGATTCTTTGAATCTTTCCTATTAAAGACTGTTTTTAATATATGGTATTATTCTCCATTATTCATAATTGATTTGTTCTTCAAATAGTTTTTAACTCTTAAGTATGAAAAAGCCTCTCGATTTGGAAGGGACATTGTCCTAACTAATATATCAAAGGTCTTTAATTCGTTATTCGCCATTAGATTTTCAACCTTTCTAATATTTACAACTTTCCAGTCTTTTAGCGATATATTCATTATATCCGTTTCAAGACATTCTATATCTTGGAAACCCAAGATCCTATTTTTGATGTCTATTTTCTTTTTTACTTTTTCCCATATGGGAATTATTTGATTCAACACAAATGATAATGAATAATCGCATACCTTATTATTCCATATAATATTAGACAGATTTTTAGTTTGACATAGATCTGTTTCAATCCTCCACCATACTTCTTTTGGATAAATCTCTTTTTGCAACATTGCCATATGATACATTATCCCAGCTTCATAATATCTTTCAATATTCGGGAAGCCTAGTCCCCCTTTATTTATATTGCAGCTCATAGTATTCATTTTTATTCTAGGCTTTTTCCCCCTCCAGACGAAATTGGCAAAAGAAGATTTAATCATTTTTAGCCATGGTATAGGAATAATTAATGGCACCATCCTAAACAAATAAATCCACTTAGGCAGAACGTAAGATCTCAAAGTGTTAACTCTACCCCACCATGATATTTCTAAATGGCGCCATTCTTTTAAGTCTTTGTTTGTATTTTTCAAAAGATGCATAAAGTTTGTTTCCATTATTCTTTCTAGCTTTTTATTTATTCTAATTCCTAGGTAGACAAATTCTTCTGATTGAGGAAAGTTGAATCTATTTTGTAGTTTTTCTATTATATCTGGTGCTATATTCTTGTACATTGCAATAGATTTGGATAAGTTCAATTTATAGTTGGATACCTTACTGAATTGTTCAATTTCTGCTATCACATATGGTAAAGAATTTTCTGGATCAGCGACATATAAGAGAGTGTCATCTGCATATAATGAGATCTTTAAATCTCCTTTAGAAATAGGCAGACCCTTAATTAGCGTGTTTTGTCTAATTTTCGAAGCAAATTTTTCAACAGTAATGATATACAAAATTGGCGACAAAGGACAGCCTTGTCTCGTACCGTTTTCCAAGCCAAACCAATTTGAACATATATTTTGACCTATGGACCTAGCTGCCGGTTTCTTATACAGGGTGCCTATCGCATCTAACACCCATCCCGAGATATTAAAGGCCTTTAAAGCCTTAAACATGAATCCCCAGCTGACCCTGTCAAACGCTTTCTCTGCGTCTAATGACAGGATCAGGGGACTCCCTTTCTTATCTGCTAAATCAATTGAATCTATTAACCTTCTGATATTGTTTCCTGCGTTTCTCCCAGGGACAAATCCAACCTGGTCTGGTTTAATAATTTCAGGTAAGACTGTTTTTAATCTCTTTGCAATAATTGAAGCGAAAATCTTGACATCTACATTTATTAAAGAGATCGGTCTATAACTTTTTACATCTGTTGATATTTTGCCTGTCTTCAAAATTGTCAGAATATTGGCCCTCAACATCTCCTGTGGAAATGATCCTCTGTTTACAGCCTCATTGAAAGTTCTAGTTAACGGTTCCACAATTATGTTTTTCATTACCTTGAAGAACTTATTACTAAAGCCATCTGGTCCAGGAGTTTTGGCTAATTTATTTATTGCTTCTGTTACTTCTTCTTTAGTGGTGACCTTGTTTAATAATTCTAATTGATCTGGGGATATTTTTGGTACTTCAAGATCTTTTATATAATTATCTATTGACTCATCCGTAGGTCTATTGGGCAAGTTGTAAAGGGACTTATAAAATTAATTAAAGGTCTCCCCTATTTCATTCGGAGCTCTATATGTTTTACCTTCATGTATAATTTTATCTATACGATTATCTGCTAATTTCTTTTTCAGTTGCTTTGATAAAATTTTATCTGCTTTATTTTGTCGATAATAATATCTAATTTTTAGTTTAATTATTTTCTTTTCTATGTTTTCTGATATTTTTTTCTTAATAATCTGTTTAATATTAGCTATTTTATTTGCCCTTCTTTATCTGGATTTAATTAGTATTCTTTAGAAACTTTAAATAATTGAATATATACCGTATTTATCGGCGTATAACACGCACTTTTTTCCCCTGAAAATAGGGGGAAAATCGTGGGTGCGTGTTATACGCCGATATCCCATAATTACTTACCTGTCCTGAAGCGTGGGCCGGCTTCACAGCGCGCACCGCGGTACAGGAACTTTAATTTCATGTTCCGGTTTCCGGCGGGACTGAAAGGAAGTGTGCACAATTGCACACTTCCTTTCAGTCCCGCCGGAAACCGGAACATGAAATTAAAGTTCCTGTACCGCGGTGCGCGCTGTGAAGCCGGCCCACGCTTCAGGACAGGTAAGTAATTATGGGAGGGGAAGTACACTATGGGAGGGGAGGGGGCGGGGGGGAAGTACACTATGGGAGGGGAGGGGGGGGGAAGTACACTATGGGAGGGGAGGGGAGGGGAAGTACACTATGGGAGGGGAGGGGGGGAGAATACTATGGGAGGGGAGGGGGGAGAATACTATGGGAGGGGAGGGGGGGAGAATACTATGGGAGGGAGGGGGAGAATACTATGGGAGGGAGGGGGAGAATACTATGGGAGGGAGGGGGAGAATACTATGGGGGGGGGAGAATACTATGGGAGGGGAGGGGGGAGAATACTATGGGAGGGGAGGGGGGAGAATACTATGGGAGGGGGGGGAATACTATGGAAAGGGGGGGGACACTATGGGATGAGGGGGGAACACTATGGGATGAGGGGGGAATACTATGGGATGAGGGGGGGGGAATACTATGGGAGGGGGGGAAATTTCCTGGAATTTCTTTCTAAAAATGAGGTGCGTGTTATACGCCGGTGCGTGTTATACGCCGATAAATACGGTAATTCTGATAGTCCTTTTCCTTCTTTTTTTTTGGCTCTCCTTTTAATATTTATACAGTGTCCTCTTATAGTCGCTTTATATGTACACCAGGTAATTAAATCTGAAGTATCTTCCGGTCTATTTTCCTCAAAAAAATACTGTGACAGTTCTTTCAGTAGCTCCTGGTTTTCAATGCTAAATTATATTGAGTCATCTAGTTTCCAGGTAGTTCTAGGATAAATATATTTTCCATCTTTTAAATCCATTAAAATAATGTTATGGTCTGACCAAATCATTATTTTGATCTCTATTTTTGTCACTTTTTCTATCACTTTTGGGTCTCCTAGGAAGAAATCAATTCTTGAATATGAATTGTGCGGCCAAGAGTAAAACGTGTATTCTTTAGCTACGGGGTTCCGAACCCTCCAAATGTCATAGAGGTTATTTTTTTAAATTATGTTATGGAAAATACTTGCATTTCTTACGCCATTTTTATCCGAAGTTGTCTTATTATTATTAAATTTGTCTAATACAGTATCCAAAACACAATTAAAATCCCCTCCTATTATCACATACCCCATAGAAACTTTTTCCACTGGTTCTAGAATATGGGAGAACAGTCTCATCGGATTACTATTAAGTAAATATACATTCACAATTGTGTACAGATCCCCATCAATTTCACAAATCAGTATTATAAATCTACCTTCTGTATCAATGTCCCCATGTTTTATTTCTACTTGTAGTAATTTAGAAAAACAAATAGCCACTCCAGCTTTCTTTTCGTCTTTCCTTGAGGAAATCGCTAATAATGGAAATTTTTTGCCAAGCCACCTGGTACTATCTCCTAAGGTCCAGTGAGTCTCTTGTATCAGGACCACTTGATTTTTTTCTGCTACTAAATAATCGTTAAAAGCCCGTCTTTTATGTGGGAGATTTAGACCTTGGATATTGATTGATGCGAATTTAACCATACCCTTTTCTTATTTCTCTAGAGTTTGACAATTCCCCACAAATAACCGCATAGTCTGTATATGCTAACACAACTGTACTATTCATACTCATCCTCCATTTATACACATTCATACTATCATCTTTATATTTGTCTCTAATTCCAGGAGACCTTCTTTCATACATAATTGGATGCCTTATCAAGGCAATCACTAAGTTCTACTTAGAACTTACGGGCGGGGTACGTTGATCAATTGTGGCGGCGGGAAAAGGAAGCACCTAACTTATATAGAATTTCAATTTCATTTCTCTATTATTACAATATAATTCTTGATTGATTATTGCTTGATATCTCTGGTAACCCCTTCATTATTATTATTATTATTATTGCCATTTATATAGCTCCAACAGATTCCGTAGCGCTTTACAATATTATGAGAGGGGATTTAACTATAATAGGACAATTACAAATAAACTTACAGGACCAATAGGTTGAAGAGGACCCTGCTCAATCGAGCTTACATTCTATAGGAGGTGGGGTGTAAAACACATTGGGACATTATTTTGCGATATTCTAATCATAGGATTTAAAAAAAAAAAAAAAAAAAGTATCTTAAGTGCCCAAGTGTTTAAATTTGTTCCGTTATAATGTACGTTACTGTATGTGAATGTACACTTGTGCTGGTGAGTATCTTCCTCTTGTTGGCTAAATATATTTAAAGGAATATCTTATATATTATATATTGCTTGTAAAATGTATTTTTATATATATATATATATATATATATATATATATATATATACGTAATATTGTTCAGCTTCTAACTAATTCCATATACTTAAAGGACCACTCTAGGCACCCAGACCACTTCAGCTTAATGAAGTGGTATGGGTGCCAGGTCCAGCTAGGGTTAACTAATTTTTTTATAAACATAGCAGTTTCAGAGAAACTGCTATGTTTATCAATTAGTTAAGCCTTCCCCCTAATTCTCTAGTGGCTGTCTCACTGACAGCCGCTAGAGGCGCTTGCGTGATTCTCACTGTGAAAATCACAGTGAGAGCACGCAAGCGTCCATAGGAAAGCATTATGAATGCTTTCCTATGCGACCAGCTGAATGCGCGCGCAGCTCTTGCCGCGCGTGCGCATTCAGCCGACGGGGAGGATCGGAGGTGGAGAGGAGGAGGAGAGCTCCCTGCCCAGCGCTGGAAAAAGGTAAGTTTTACCCCTTTTCCCCTTTCCAGAGCCGGGCGGGAGGGGGTCCCTGAGGGTGGGGGCACCCTCAGGGCACTCTAGTGCCAGGAAAACGAGTATGCTTTCCTGGCACTAGAGTGGTCCTTTAAGCTATGTGCATCTTTTAATCGTGTTTAGAACTATTCTCATCTTTACTCGTGTTAAATTTCTTACCTAAAATCTTCGTGTGCCCTATTACATCTTACTTATTACTCTACGAATATAAATTTAGTGTACATGTCTTATTTTGCTAAAGAATTTCTTTTAGATACAGTGACAGAAATCTTCCTCGTTTTATAAAAGTGCTAAATATTCTTTCCTATAACCCACCAAAAAAAAACAAAAATCCACTAAATTAGACTCTCAGTTTTAGAGGACTTTTTCTGTTACATCAGCTTTTTCTCTTTTATCCATGCCATAGCTTTATCTACTGAATCAAAGACCTCAAGATGGTCATTTATGTAGATTCTTATTGCGGTGGGAAATCCCCATGTATATTTTATCTAATGGGTTCTTAGTATAGCTGTAGCAGGTGCAAATGTTTTCCTTTGCATTCTAGTAAAGAAAGACAAATCTGAGAATACAATGATATCTCTAAATTCTTCTCCTTGTGGTTTCTTGGCTCTACTTGCTTTTAGAATTTCCTCTTTAAATTGAAAAGATTAAAAACAACAGATTATATCTCTTGCTTTGGTATCTGGAATATTTTTTGGTCTGTACAATCTGTGGTATCTTTCTGGGCAATAGTTGAATTTCTCTATCTCTATCCCCCAGGCTTTCCATAAATTTAACAGGAAATCTGGGATCTTATCCTGAGTTATCTTTTCTGAAATATTCCTTAACCGCAAATTATTGCATCTCGAGCGATCCTCCAAATCGCCCAATTTTGTTTCCATTTCCTTAATTTTTTCCAATAGTTGGATATTTTGATCTTTCATTAGTTTCTCTTGAAATTCCAAACAGTTCATTTTTTCTTCAGCCATGTTTATTTTCTCAGTTAGGAGTTTCATTTGATTTAAGATCTCCTCTGAGTTCTGATTGATTTGTTTCATTAATGTTTCTGACTGAGTGTTTAGACATATCTCCAGAAACTCTGTGGTAATTTGACTACTCAGAGAATTTTCAGAGTTATTTAATGTCTGTTCTAGTCTCGATGTCATTAATGAGTCCTCCTCTGTTTTTTTTTTATTAACTGGTGAGAAAAAAGTAGTTGCTTCCCTTTCAGGTTTATAATTTTTCTTATCCCTTTTTAGGGTTGATTTCTCCTGTGTTTTGGAAGCCATTTCTTCAAAACTTGTCTGGGACAAGAATATGATTATTGTCTGGGACAAGCATATGATTATTAAGATAAAATCGCACCTTAATTGGGGCTAATAGCAAATCTGGCTAGTGTATATATATATATATATATATATTTTTTTTTTTTTTTTCCTTTCCCTTCTTGTCTCTTTCTCTTTTTTTTTTTTTTGTATTTAATGACCTCCTCTTTCATAAAATAATTATGCCACTTATCTGGCTGGGTGATTTTGTCTCCAGTAGCAGACTCCAGTACCAGCTTTCACTTTCCGTCCATGTCTCTGCTCCAACGCTCCAGATACCAGATACCCTCTGAGTATACAGCCTCCGAATATCCTGCTCTGCTCCTCACTGCTTCACCGCTTCACCGCTTCCCCACTCCGACACTCGTGCATTTACTTCCCGCCATGCTCTTCCACCATCGACCTTCGTGACTCCGCCCCCTTGTACGTGCGCGCATGCGGACACACCTACGTCATCCACCAGAACACCTTGATCTTGACTACGTAGACGATGTTGATATCACAATAATAAGTGGGAACTACTGAGATGAATTGATTGAGTTCATTTCACCAACATGGGAATTCCATACTCTAATTGAGCCATTGGACAGGGGGAAAGTATCTGGCAACATTAGGTGGACACATTATGGCGCTTAGCCTGTAAGGACCATTAGCTTACTCTTCCCTAATCTAACATTTTCTGCTGAATATACACCACTTATTTAGATTGCACTCCATGAGTACATCTGCCTGAAAGATGGAAGTACGGCTTGGAGCATAGAGGCCTTATAAATAATAATCGTATTCCTTTATTAATGTATGTTTGGCACTGTTATCTTATTTCATTCTGCTAAACAATATTAAACAAATATATATGCTCAGATTTCCCTACTCTGGTATGTGGTCCACCAGGCCCTTATTTGTGGCACTTAATGCACTTTTATGTTTCCATGCATCTAAGTTCTATCCGGATGGGGAGGTTAAGAGTTTTAATAGAAGTGCCTCAAAAGGTTTAATATACCGGATGTGACACCTAGTCACAAACCTAATCATGATTTGCCTAATATACAGGAACATACATTGTTTATTACCCCTGTAACTGCAATTTATTAAATACAGTTTTGACTATCTATGTACCTTGTAAATGTAACATTGTTTCATTCAGTCACAGAAGATTTGATCAGGAGGCGAGCGGAACACAACAACTGTGAAATATTTTCCTTGGAGGAAATCTCTCTCCATCAGCAAGACTTAGAACGGATTGAACACATAGACAAGTGGTGTAAAGAGTTAAAAATCCTGTATCTACAGAACAACCTCATCCCGAAAATAGGTATGATGCTTTTATTTCTACAACTTACATGTATAATTTGAAGGGCACCATTAAGGCCTAGAACTTGGTGATTGGAGCTTCGAATGCCTTGGACAGTGTATTTTTTTATACTATCACATTATCAGCGTTGAAACAGGAAAATAATTCATACAGGCTGATATTTTCCTTTCCTGGTAATATACCATGACAGGACATACAAGTTGGCTTATATCCTCCCCTAAAACCCTATTGGACAGTAATATGTCCCCAAATTAATAAAAGGCTGCCACCTTCCATTTCCCCCTCAGTCAGTTTCAAAGTCCAACCAACTCAAAAGGAAATCTGGAGCGAATACACAGTGCTGCCATGGCATATTACTAAGAAAGGGAAATATCAATAGGTATGAATTTTCCTGTTTTGTGGTGATATCCATGGCAGCACCCAAGTCATAAGATCAGGGTGGACAATAGAGAGGCATACAAAGAATACTGCTGCAAAATAAAGTTTATTGTAGAAATAGTTAAGACGTGGTCAAAGCATTAACCACTGCTTTGCCAAAAGCACTATCCGTGGAGGACCTGACGTCCAGACCGTAGTGTTTCACAAATGTGGAGATATTGGACAAGGTCGCAGCTTTACAGATTTGGTCTGGAGTAAATGCTAGCTGCTGCCGAACAAAATAATGATAATGCCCTAGTAGAATGAACGTATAACCTGGAGGTACCAGAACACCTCTCTTTTTCCACATTCTCCAAATCTGCTGAATTTCTAGGAGAGGAGTTTAATGTGGGAAGCACAGTGTCCGGATTAATGTGGAAAGAAGATAACACCTTTGGCTAAAATTCTGTAAGAGTGCTCAACACTACCCTATCCATGTAGAAAGTGATATAAGGATCTGTGCAAGTGAGCTGCCAATTCTGATATCCTGCATTCAAATTCCAAGGCCACCAGAAGGGCTGTCTTGTGGCTGAAGAAGAAGAGGGAAACTTACAAGAGTTGCTTGAGAAACTGGGCCTTGAGAGTATAATAAGTGAGCCCCTTATCGAAACCATCGTGAAAATAATTTAAGACAATCGAGGAATTATGGACGTAGTATTCACCTGCCATTTAGATGCCCAGGCTGAAAATATTTCCCCACCACGACAGTATGCTGATGAAGTCGAAACCTTCCTGGCCTGCAAGAGAGTGTTGATGACTGAGTCTGAGAAACCTTTATCCATCAGTCTCATCCTCTCAATCTCTAGGCCTTCAGACGTAGCTTCTCTGGATCTGGCCGAACCAATGGGCCTTGAACTAGCAGATCCCGAAATCTTGACAGAGACAGGGGTTCCAACACCAATAGCTGAAGCAGGAGAGCAAACCAGGGTCACCTGGGCCACAAAGGTAGCACCGCAAGAACTTTGGTCTGTTCCTGTAAGATTTTCTGCAGGAACCAAAGAATCAGAGGCAAGTGAGTTAATATACAGCAGTTCCTGAGCCTCCAGTGGTAGGAGAGTGCATCTATCCCTTCTGCTGAAGGGATACTGAGGTAGAAAGGCAAGGGGGCAGCTTTTTATTAATTTGGGGGCACTTTACTGTCCAGGTGGTTTTAGGGGAGAATATAAATCCACATGTGAGTATTACCATTGATATGGCTGGTGATACAATTTTCTTTATTTCCTATTTAACAATACTCCTTAATTCTGGTGTGCCTTGCTTACCAGCTCCCCTCCAGATTCCAGCTCCCAGATTTCCCCCACACTTAAAAGTATTCAACATCGAATGTGTGCACCTACTAGATTTCTTTTAAGTCCATGCTTTGCCTATTTGTATGCATATGTACGACTTGGCACATTCACTCAATGTAAAGATTGATGTCTTAAAACCACCACCGAGCTATGTGATAGGGTTTGATGCACCTGCTACTTATCAAGCATTCTGAAACCCCTGTTAATGCAACAAATGCAGTGCTTTCATTTGTTTGTCCACCAAGCCAAATTGACTTTTTCTCTTTCTTCCCAGTTCACTTTCTATATTGGGTAGACAGATTTTTATTATTATTATTATTATAGCTCTTTATTTTCAAGATTAAACATTTGATACTAAAAGAAAAGACTTTGATAGCAATATGTGATGTGACCATTAGAAAGAGGTATATCTGGAGATGAGCTTATATGTCCATTATGTCAAGATTCAGGGTGCTCCTCTGGATTATTAAACTAGTGGTTGCATTTAAACCATACTTTGTAGGAAGTAAGTGTCAGTTTCTGAATAGGATTGCAGTCCCCATATGGGATAGAAGCTACGGTATCTAATTTTTATTATTATTTATTTTATAACAATCGAAGTGAGGCAGTAATCTAAACTAAAATAGAACACTCTAATAATAAATATATATATATTTATTTTTAATGTTAGTGTTCCTGAAAAACAAAAACCTAATACATTTTCATATATAAATATGGTTTTCTCTGATATTAAATCGACCTTTTTTTTTTTTTATAATTCTTTATTTTGTCAGTGACAGACATACGTGAGTTATGCAGTTATGTGGCTTGCGCAGAAGCCTCAAAATCGTACAAGTGGTTTACATGACAAGCCATTTACATCATTCGTATTAAACATCTGTCTGTCATTGTTTTTCAATAATATGGTATGAACAACACTTAGGAACAGATATAACTTAGCTTGCAACTTTTGACCAAATAACAAAGTTGTCGTTTTGTTGCAGCGGTTTGGGTGTGTTGAACTTATAGGCCGAGTTACCGGTGAGTTCGGCCTAGAATTGAGGGAAGGGGTAGTGGAAAACTGTTTGTAGAAAGGAGGGGGGGGGGGGGAGGAGGAAGGGGTGGTCTTGGATGTCACTCGTGGCTAATTAGTCGTCAGTGTAGTTATCCCATGGTTCCCATACCTTTGTGAATGCTTTCATAGTGCCTCTCATTTGGGCCGTTAATTTGTCCATGAGATGACACTCTTTGATTTTGTTGAGCACCGTGGACAATGGGGGGGGGGGGGGGGGGTGGGCTGCAACCATGTTTGGGCTAGTGCCTTTCTAGCAGCTAGAGCTATCTTGTTGAGCAATTGTTGTTCTTGTCTGGGCAAATCGTCAAGGGGTCTGGCTAGGAGGAAGGTCCAGGGGTTTAGGTCTATTGGTCTATTTAGAATCTGCGATATAAGCTTCTGGATGTTTTCCCAGTAAATTTTGATTGTGGGGCAATACCACCACATGTGTGCGTAAGTCCCTTTTTCTCCGCAGTTATGCCAACAGAGATCTGTGGGTGTTTTCTTCATGTGATAGAGTTGGACCGGGGTAATGTACCATCTGAGCATCGTCTTATATGCCTCTTCTTGCATCGTTACACAGATGGAGGTTTTGGCATTAGCTTCCCAAATATCCTGCCAGTCTATTCCATCTAGGTTTTCCCCCAAGTCTGTTTCCCATTTATCTGTGTATTGCAGGGCCCCCCATTCCCGTGTGGTGGAACAGAGGTGGGAGTACAGCTGGGTGATTAAGCCTCTTTGATATTGTTCCGCTAGGCAGATGCGCTCAAAGAAGGTTGGAATGGTTTTAGCGGCGGTTTTTACCGTCGCTTGGGCCGCGTAGTGTTTGAGTTGTAAATATCGAAAGAAGTCGGCTGGCTTCAAGGTTGTTCTGGATTGTAGATCTGGGAAAGCGACTATCGTGTCGCCGGTGTATAGTTGGTGCACCCTCTGGAGTCCGGCTTGCTCCAGGCCTCTAAAGTCCCAGGGTCTCATGCCTGGTGTGAATGCCCTATTACGGTATATTGGGGTGAGAGGGGAAGTCGCAGTGGTGAGTTCGTATTTGATGGCATAGGTGTCCCATAATTGGATAGAGTTGGTGATGGCCGGGCACGCCGTTCTCAGGAGCGCTCTGTGCTCCTTTGGTGTCCAGATGTAGAATTGCGGGAGATCGGATCTCATTAGTGCTGATTCCAGATCTACCCACCTTCTGGTCTCTGGGGGGGTGTGCCATAGGGCTATTTGTGCCATCTGGGCGGCTATGTAGTAAAAGTGAAGGTGGGGTAGCCCCAATCCTCCTCTCGATCTAGGGCGATACAGTATGTTGCGGGCTACTCTGTGCCTCTTATCCTGCCATATGAACCTGTCTATTGCTCGTTGTAAGGGGATGAGGTTATGTTTTGTGATGGGGATGGGTAGAGCCTGGAAAAGGAATAAAATTCGGGGCAGGACATTCATTTTGATTGAATGTATTCTCCCTATCCAGGATATGGGTTTATCCGCCCAGGTCTCCATGTCCGAGATGAGTTTTTCTATCATAGGTGTGTAGTTCAGTCTGTGGAGCGTAGTTATGTCTGCCGGTAATTTGATGCCCAGATATGAAAGGCATGTTGGTGTAATACGTATGTGGTGTTCTGAGGTGATTTTGTTCAAGTCCGGCTGTGTGAGGTTTATTGGGAGTGCACTGGATTTTTCTACGTTCACTTTGTATCCTGAGATCGTCCCGTACGTTCCCAGGAGTGGGAGCAGGGCCTGTAGTGTGGGTGTGGGTTCAGTTATGGTCAGCAGGATATCGTCTGCGTATCCTGAAACCAGGAATTCCTGGTCGTCAATTTTGACCCCTTTGATTTGTGGGTGTTCCCGTATTGCTTGGAGAAGTGGTTCGAGTGTCAGCACGAAGAGTAGAGGGGATAGGGGGCAACCCTGTCGGGTGCCGTTGGTTATGGTGAAGGACGGGCAAGTCGTCCCGGTTATCTTTATTTGCGCTGAGACTGAGGTGTACAGTGCACGGATGGCTGTTATATATGTGGGGGGCATGTGTAGGTGTTCTAATAGGGTGAACATATAGGGCCATTTCACACGGTCAAATGCTTTCTCAGCATCAAGGGAGAGTGCCAGGGACGGTGTTTTTGTGGTTGCTAGGATCCCTATTAAGTCGATGTTACGTCTCGTGTTTTCGTATAACTGGCGTCCCGGTATGAATCCTACTTGGTCTGCGTGGACTAGGCTTGTCAAGTATGGGTTCAGCCGTCCTGCTAAGATCTTGGCGAAGAGTTTGCTGTCATGGTTTATGAGTGAGATAGGTCGGTATGCTTCCGGTTGTGTGTGGTCTTTGCCTGGCTTTGGTAGCAGAATGATGTTTGCCCATGTCATGTCCCCGTCTGGTGGGGTCCCCTGCATTAGGTCCCGGAATAGGGATTCTAAATGTGGGACGAGAGTTTCTCTAAAGGTTTTGTAGTAGCTGCCCTCAAAACCGTCTGGGCCGGGGGCTTTATTGCTTTTGAGAGCGGAGATGGCTGAATCGATTTCATCTTTGGTAATTGGTTCTGCCAGTTCCGTTATGGCTGCAGTGTGTAGTTTTGGTAAGTTTAAGTGGGTGAGAAAGTCCGTTATTTTCTGGGTCTCCACAGCATTTGTGGTGTCGTCTTGTGGGGAGTGGTTGTATAGTGTTGTGTAAAAAGTTGTGAAAGTTTGGGCTATGTCGGCCGGGGATGTTTTCAGTGTGCCGTCTGGGGCTCTGATCTTGGTGATATGTGGGTGTTGGGTTCTGGGTCGTAGCGTGCGGGCTAAAAGTGTGTCCATTTTGTTGGACTTGTCGTAGTATGTTCTTCTTGTCCAAGTGAGTGCTCGGGCTGTGTCGTCTATGAGCAGTTGTCTGATCGTGATGCGGGTGTTTTGGAGAAGTTGTAGCGTTTGGGGAGTCGGGTCAGTTTTGTGGCGTTGCTCCGCTGTGCGGAGGGTTTCTAGTAGTTGAGTGAGTTTCTGTGTTTTTTTTTTTTTTTTTGTGGGTTGCTATTTTGATAAGGGAGCCTCGGATCACAGCTTTGTGGGCCGCCCATACCGTGGTCATTGGGATTTCTGGTGTTAGGTTTTCTTTAAAGTATGTGGTTAATTGTTTCTGTATGTCGTCTACTACTTGGGGGTCCTTGAGTAGGGACGTGTTTAGTCTCCACGTCCATGGGGTGGGGCATTGGAGACCTGTAAGGTAGATGGCGATGTCTGCGTGGTCTGACCACGCAATGGTACCTATGTCTGTCTTTTGTGTTTTCGTGTAGGCTGCATGGTTGGTCAAGAACATGTCTATGCGCGAGTACGTGTCGTGGGGCGGTGAGTAATAGGTGTAGTCTCTGTCAGAGGGGTGTTGTGCCCTCCATGCATCTATGAGGCCTGTTTTGCGGATAAAGTGGTGTAATTGTTTGTCCTGGGCGCCCATGCCATGGGATCTAAGTAATCCCGGGCGTGAGCTTCTGTCAACTGCCGGAGCGGGTGTTGCGTTGAAATCTCCGCCTAGGAGGAGGATCCCGGTGGGGAGCGCAAGGACCATGTCAGACATCTGGCTCCAGAATTGGGGTGTAGATGTGTTGGGGGCATATATGTTGATTAAGTGGATGGGTTGTGAATGAATCCGGCCAGTCGCTACAACATATCTGCCGTCGGGGTCTGAAGTCACCTGGGTTATATGAACTGGGCATCGCTTGTGCGTGAGGATCGCTACTCCGTTGTGTTTACGGAAGGTGCGTGCCTCAGCGGCCAAGCGGTATGTGGAGTCGCGGAGGGAGACCTGGGCGGACCGAGACAGGTGTGTCTCCTGTATGAACGCAATGTCGGGATTTAACCTTTTTAGTTCCCTGAAGAGTGTTCTTCGCTTGCGTGGGGCGTTGAGGCCTTTAACGTTAAGCGAGGATATTTTAAGAGCCATGATCTGGTAGTTTTGGTGGGTGCACTTGGTCCCGAGGGATATTCGGGCCGCTTTGTTGCTGCAATATGGGTCGGCTGGCGTAAGTATGTAACGGGGGGTGGGGTGTACTCCCACCTCTGTTCCTTTGGGTCTTTGTCTGGGAGTGGGATTGTGAGCGAGCATGTTGTGTCACTAACTGCGTCCAAGACCGGTGTGAGCATGGGGTGGGTGGGGTGCCAGGGAGGGCACGGAAGAGAAAGAGAAAGAGAAAGGGGGGAGGAGGGTTCGGGGAGGGGCTGGTACGGTGCTGCCGTACGTGTCTGGTCTTATCCTGTGCCAGACCATGGGGGGGTGTATGGACCCTCGTCTCCCCGACGACTGCTTCAGTCTGGGAGTGGTGGGTCATGAACCTATCTGCCGGTGTGGCCCCCTGATACCATGAATCGATTGTCTGTTATATCTTTAGTGTGCAGTGAGCTATTTGAGAACTTAGAGGGTAATTTAGCTTCCCCGCCTCTGGATCTTATGTACTGTGTTGCTTCGGTGCGTAAGTGAAGCGGGCAGCTTTTGTGAGTTAGGGGGGGGGGTGCGGGGGGAGGGGAAGGGGGAAAGCAAAGGCTTTTGTGGGTGAGCCCAGTTGGGTTACCTCGTCTGATCCTCAATGGTTCTCCCGGTCGTGAGCACAATAGCGCCAGGGTTTTTTTTTATTTATTTTTTTTTTTTAATTTATTTTTGTTGTTTTTATTATTGGATATCGGGGGTGGGGGGTGAGGGTTCGACTGCTAGGGTCTTTGGTCGGTCTGTCAAGTGGGCGGCTGCCTGGGGGGGGGGAGAGGGGGCGGGGAGGGGGGAGGGGGAGGGGGAGAGGAGGGAGGGGGAGGGGGAGGGGGGGGGGGGGAGGGCGGGGGCCGGTCATCGGTGGTTGCATAGAATATTACGTATTCACACATATCAAGACATATCAGTACAAATCTGGAACATGACAATCCCGCTGTCTCAACCATTTCCATCATATTACACCCTTTAAGTAACTTCTGTGTCCCGGTATGCGTGTGTTCCGCATCCCGCCTCGGCCCCGCCACATCCCCCCAGCCCGCCCGCCGCCCACCGTCCCACCGTCCCACCCCCCCGCCCCCCCTGTTGTGGCCCGTGATTCCGTGTTGCCCGGGTGTGTGCTTCCCCAGCATAGTGCGTGACCCCTGCCATGGACCTTTGTCAGCGTGTGGTATGGTTGTGTGGTGGGTTGGTGTCTGGAGTAACGTGTTGCATCTATTGTGGTGTGTGTGCCCTGGCTAGCTGTCCCAGTACTTCATACAGATTGCATTTATATACTTTACTCTTCCGTTCGGTGTCAGGATTGTGACAGTATTTAACAGTTTCTAATTTCGGTGCCAAGATGTCTGCAGCAGTCCATAGACAGGTCCATAGTGTGGCTTATCGTTGTAGCTGCCACTGGGACAGGAGTTGGGAGGGTTGGTGGGGTCAAAAAAGCTCGTTGATCGAGTGTTGGTAGTAGTTGGGGGGAATAGAGTCCGTTGGTTGGTGCGTGTGGCAAGGGTGAGCTTTGGAGTGTGAGTCCATCGTAGAAAGGGGCATTGTCCTTGGGTGTCGCAGTTTCATTCCGACCGGTGGGTAAAGCGTCTCTGGTGCTCTGTTGCCTGGAGTTCTGCTGCCGGTGGATAAGGAAGGGTGGGAATGGTGCCGTGATGTCGTTGGAGGGGGTCTGGTGTGCTCACTCCCGGGAGATTGATTGTGCCTTTGTTGCTGGTGTCTGTCTGCCGCCTATTTACTCCATGGCGGTGTGCCAGTCGCGTGGTAGGGGTTGTAAGGCTGGTAAAGTGGTATTCGGTAGCGAGAAGCTCTCTGGCAATGTTATGCCCAGAGCGCGAAAGAAGGGTGCTGGGTCCGTGCCTGGCATGAGGATGTGAGGTCTGCCGTTTTTAAAGACCATTATTTTAAATGGATGCCCCCAGGCGTACCTGATCGCGTTGGCCCTGAGTAGCTCAGTAACTGGCCTCCACTCTCTTCTGCGTTGGAGGGTAACGGGAGCCAAGTCTTGGAAAAGAGTGATTTCTCTGTCCTGGTATTTTATGGGGCTTTCTCTGGCCTTCCTTAGCACCGCTTCTTTTGTTTGAAAGTGAAGAAAGCGGACAATTATGTCCCTGGGTCTTGTGTTGTCGTCTCTTCGGGCGCGCAGGGCCCTGTGGGCTCTGTCGATGTGCCAGTGCTCATTGGGTATTTCTGGTAAGAGAGGACGTAGGAGTGCAAGGAGCATGGTTGGGATTGGGCCTTCGTCCTGTTGCTCTGGCAGGCCGCGCACGCGTATGTTGTTGCGGCGCGACCTGTTCGCCAGGTCCTCAAGCGCTGCCTCTGAGGCTTCTAGTCGGGTGGTAAGTGTATTGACATGAGCGGTCACCAAGTTGTGGGCTACCGTGGTAGTTTCCACGCGTTGCTCCAGGTCCGCGGTTCGCTCACCCAGCTTGTGGATTTCTGACATCACTGCCTTCGAGCTTCTGTCAATCTCCCGGGCTAGGTAGTTCTTCACCGCCGCCAGCTCGGTCAGTATGTGGGCCGTTTCTGATACGCCGTGAGGCTGGAGTGGGCTTGAGTTTGCCGGCGAACCCGGAGCTCGCGGGCTGGATCCGCCGCCATCTTGGGTGTCTTGGCGCGTCGTGCGAGAGGCCGCAAACAGATCGGGTACCGTGGCGGCTGTGTCCGCTTTTTTTGTGCCCGGTTTTCTCTGCTGGCGTTTTTCCATGGTGGGTTAGGAGTCGGGAGGTAAGGTTTATTGGTCGATATTTAGCCGTTGTATGCGTTTGGTACAGGGGGTCTGCGAGGAGCTCTAGGCTTGCACGTCCAGCTTGGTTCCCGGTCAAGCCACGCCCCCTAAATCGACCTTTTTAGAGTCAACTAAAGCATTAAATGAATTTTCCCTGACTTATAAAAAAGTATATATTTCTTTTTTTGCTCCCATTTTAAATTAATTATGTATTAGTGAAAATTGCAGTGACTATGCCAGCTCTGGCTAACAGCCGGTTACTCCAGTTATTGCCTGCCATATATATATCCGCTATATTTTAACAGTGCGTCATGGGAAAATATTGTCTAAAATATCTGTGCTGCCATCACTGGCCAAGGCTTTGGTGTTTATTAGAAAATACATTATAAACATTTTGCATTTGTAGAAAATTATTGTTTTTGTATTTCAGAAAATGTGAGCAAACTCAAGAAACTAGAATATTTAAACTTGGCTTTAAACAACATAGAAAAAATTGAAAACGTACAAGGTAAGTGCATGTTACATTTCTAATCGCAGCTATTGTATAAATAACCATACTTTAATAGCAATATTCCCTTTATAGATTGACCTGTTAAATTGTTTTCATTAAAGGTTTCTTAATTATCGCTACGAACTGACTGCCTTTTGGTTACCAGTTGAAATCAGCCAAATTGCATAAATCAGCTATTCCCCAACAGCTCTATTGAAATGGAATTCCCTTCATTTGATTTATCACATTCCCCTGACATAGACCAGAGGAATCGCACTCCAAACTCAAGCTCCCTAACTTAAGTCACCGTATACACACAACAAAATGTTTTAACTCCTAAATGGAAACAGAGCTGAGCAGAGAGTGATAATGCAGGGGCACGATCTCTATACCAAAACCACCAAGTTTATGTTGTTTTGGTGCTTCGAGGGTCCCTCTAATTCTACTCAACTCCCCTTAAACTTTTAACAATACTCCAAGCCCAAATCCCTGTCTGCAAACCCTGTCTTCTATTTTATTTTTTTATAGCAAGAACATTTTGGTAGAAGTTTGGTAAAGCTATGTTTCCTTTAATATCACTGATGTAATGAGATCATTTTGAAAATAGCAGGGACACATTCGGCTCGGTGCAGTTTCAGTTAGGCTGATGAAACTCATCAGCAAGATTTGCACTGATGAGAGAGCATAGAGAGGAGAGACAGAAACAATGTTTATTTTTCTCTTTCGACCATCTAATGTAGCTGTGCCTGGACTAAATTTGATTGGGATGGCAATTGCTAAATCCTTAAAGGGACACTATAGTCACCAACACCATTATAGACTAATGTAGTGGTTCTGGTGTCTACAGTGTGTCCCTGCAGGCTTTTTCAGAGAAAAGGCAGTGTTTACGTTACTGCTTAGGAACACTTCTAGTGGCAGTCACTCAAACAGCCACTAGAGATGATTCCTAGTCCAGTACCTCACAGTGGGCAGTAATGGCGTTGAGTGTCTCCACACTCTTCATGGAGGTACTGAACGTTCCCAATAGAGATGCATTGATTCAATGCATGTCTATGAATAAATGCAAATTGGCGCAGTGTGGCATTTGTCTGCACATGCACAATATCCTCTCAATGCTTCTCAATGGGAAAGCATTTGATTGGCTGAGATCATCAAGATTGATGATCGCAGGCATGGAGGTGGGACCAGCCACGATGAGGGGAAAAGGTAAGTAAACTACCTTGCAACTCCTCAGAGAGGGGTGCCAGGAACCTAAATATTTAATCCATCACTAAAGTGTAGCACTGCATGTTTATATTCCTTTAACCCCTTAAGGACCAAACTTCTGGAATAAAAGGGAATCATGACGTGTCACACACGTCGTGTGTCCTTAAGGGGTTAAAAGACCACTAAAGTCACCCAGACCACTTAATCTCAATGTAGTGATCCTGTCCTTTTAAAGCAGTTTTGTAGAAACAACAATGTTTACATTGCAGGGTTAAATCCACCTCTAGTGTCTGTCTTCCTGACAGCCACTAGAGGCGCTTCCACTAAACTGACGTTGCAGCTCATAGGAAAGCATTGAATTCTATGCTTTCCCATGGGAAGCATTTAAAGGACCACTATAGTGCCAGGAAAACAAACTTGTTTTCCTGGCTCTATAGGGTCTTTGGGTCCCCCCCAATATCAGGATCCCACTTCTCTGAAACTGTTATGTTTACAGCTGCAGGGTTAACCCTAGATAGACCTGGCACCCAGACCACTTCATTGAGCTGAAGTTGTCTGGGTGCCTATAGTGGTCTTTTAATGTGTCTGTAGCACTTACTGCACATGCGCATTAGGTCACCAGTGCTCCTTTTTGTTGAGCATTTGATTAGACCACAGATAAACAAAGTAATGCCTGCTGGGAGGTCATGAGAAGAGAAGCGCTGAAGGAGTCTAAGAAAACATTGGTAAAAATATTTTTTTTTAACATTATTTTGTATGACAAACCGGGTGGGGGGTGGGGTGAATCTATCTGGGGACAGGGGCACTATAGCTTTAGGAATACAGGTTTGTATTACAAATGCTATAGTGTTCCTCTAATCTACATGTAAGAGAAGATAGAGTATCACAATAATGTAGCTTTCCTATGAGAAGCATTCGATGGGATGCGTGTGCGGCTCACAGAGAAAGCGATGCCTCCAGGATGACTTCACAAGAGCGGACAGTAGCACCTCAGGAGCCACCGTGCTGGAAAAAGGGTAAGTAAAACTATTTTAATTGCAGTTAGGAGAAGACTTTAAACTAAATAGGTTCTAGGGCACTATAGCGTTGGGAAAACATGTTTATATTCCTAATACTATAGTGTTCCTTTAATAAATTGGTGCCTCGTAAATAAATGATTATACCGTTCATGCTTCCAGGTTACATATTTCAGCAATTTCCTCCTGGGAGTTTTTGCAGTGCTTTCCCCCCTGAATTTGCACAAATCTCTCAGAATTTTTTATATTACTCATACATGTTTCATAGTGTTGGATTGTGTATTTAAAGGCGAAGTTATAAACTAGACTAATTTACCTCTGTAGTATTTCCTGCCACTACTCTTCAAACTGTGCAATATCAATCATCTGATCCAAGTGAATAGAGTGAGCTAAACAGGTTTTGAGCAGAGCAGCGATATTGAAGACTGAATGAGATGTACGCTTTCTTATAATCTGTCTGTCTATCTATCTAAAATTGGAAGTGCTTCAAACTGGTTTTTTTTTTTGCCTTCTTTTGGATCAACAGCAAAAACATTTTAAACATTCCATCTCTTTTAATTTTGTGTCATGTGTTAATATTTACACATATTTGTACTGAAAAGTAATTTATTTTGCTGGCACTTTTACACCACTCTTATTGTAGCATAAAATAAGCAGTATTATTAGTGGTACATAATTGTGGCGGTGCAAAATCTGTCTGAATAAACATAGTTACATAGTTACATAGTTACATAGCTGAAAAGAGACTTGCGTCCATCAAGTTCAGCCTTCCTCACATATGTTTTTTGCTGTTGATCCAAAAGAAGGCAAAAAAAAAAACCAGTTTGAAGCACTTCCAATTTTGCAACAAGCTAGGAAATTCCTTCTTGACCCCAGAATGGCAGTCAAATTTATCCTTGGATCAAGCAGTTATTACCCTACATTGAAAGATTATATCCTTGAATATTCTGTTTATGCAAGTATGCATCTAGTAGCTGTTTGAACATCTGTATGAACTCTGATAAACCCACTTCTTCAGGCAGAGAATTCCACATCCTGATTGTTCTTACAGTAAAAAAACCTTTCCTTTGCCTTAGACGAAATCTTCTTTCTTCTAGTCTAAACGCATGACCTCGTGTCCTATGTAAAGTCCGGTTTGTGATAGATTTCCACACAATGGTTTGTATTGGCCTCGAATATATTTGTATAATGTTATCATATCCCCTCTCAGGCGGCGTTTTTCTAAACTAAATAGGTTTAAATTTGTTAACCTTTCTTCATAGCTGATATGTTCCATTCCTTTTATTAATTTTGTAGCCCGCCTCTGCACTTTTTCTAGTGCCATAATATCCTTCTTTAGAACAGGTGCCCAAAATTGCACAGCATATTCAATGTGTGGTCTTACATTTGGCCTTTATAAAGAGGCCAAATGATATTCTCGTCCCGAGAATGAATGCCCTTTTTCATGCATGACAATACCCTACTGGCCTTGGCCACTGCTGATTGACATTGCACATTGTTGCATAGTTTGTTGTCTATAACAATTCCCAAGTCCTTTTCGTGTGTTGTTATCCCTAATTCGCTTCCATTAAGGGTATACGTTGCTTGTGTATTCTTTACGCCGAAGTGCATAACTTTGCATTTTTCAACATTAAATTTCATCTGCCATTTGAGTGCCCAGTCCTCCAGTCTATCTAAATCCCTCTGCAGCAAAGTAATATCTTGCTCACATTGTATTACTTTACAAAGTTTTGTGTCATCTGCAAACACTGAAACATGACTTTCAATGCTGTCTTCAAGATCATTTATAACCATGTTAAATAGAAGGGGTCCCAGAACAGACCCCTGAGGGACACCACTTGCCACCTCTGTCCAGCTTGAAAATTTACCATTAACGACAACTCTTTGTACTCTGTTTTTAAGCCAATGTTCTACCCAAGAACAAGCATTTTCATCTAGACCGATTTCCTTGAGTTTGAACACTAATCCTCTGTGTGGGACTGTATCAAATGCCTTGGCAAAGTCCAAATAGATCACATCCACTGCAACACCCTGATCTATACTTCTACTTACTTCTTCGTAGAATGCAATCAAGTTAGTTTGACACGACCTGTGCTTCATAAAACCGTGCTGATTTTTGTTGATTACCATGTTCTTCAACAAAGTCAGTTGGAACATAATTTTAAAATCTTTAAAAAATATAATGTTTAAAACAAAAAAAATCTCCCTTTCTGCATTGGAATAATAATATTTTACTCAATGAAGGAAGCTGACCTTATCACAACAATAGTAATAGTTATACACAATTCAACATTACGGTAATCAACTCCAGTATATACCTTCCAACACATCAAAAAGCCAAAAAGGGGTGTTTTAGGGTGTAGACAAGAGGGGATGGTATTGAGATTTTTTTTTAGGTCTTCATGAATTATTAATAACAATTTATGAGACTGAAAAGGGTTTTACGTTCTAAAAACTTTGCTGTGAGAACTTTTATTTACTTTTGGGCAGACTAGATGGGCCGAATGGTTCTTCTCTGCCAGTACATTCTATGTTTCTATGTTGCTTAGAAACACCAAGCCTTTCGACCTTATAGAAAGGAGGGACAAAGGTATTTGTTCCCCCAAATTGAGAAGTATTTGAGGGCAATATTACTAATTAAATTAACCATTTAAGGAATATAACAAGCCTTCAGACTCCGTGTTAAGAGGTGTAAACACTGTGAAAACCGTAAGTGAACTAGGTGAGATTAAAGAATATGAATAGTTTTGTGCGGACAGCTTGACTATTTACTGTGTTTTTGAATAAGGTACGTTGCTCCATGTGCTGGTCCATTCCACTGTCCTTTCTCGCCTTGACTACTGTAATCCGCTTCTCAGTGGTCTTACGTGCTCCCAACTTGCGCCGTTACAGTCCATAATGAATGCAGCGGTGAGGCTCATCTTCCTGTCCGCCTGCACCGCCCACGCCACACCTTTTTGTCAGTCTCACTCACTTCCCTCCTCCGTAAGTTGCTCACCCAGTCTCCACTCCTTAAAAAAATCATTAAAAACCCACTTCTTAATAAAAACATATCAATGAAACTGTTAAAAATAGCTCCCGACTGATTCCTCTCTTGCAACTGTCACTAGTCTAATACTATCCTTACCTTTTGTGTCATTTTACCCCACTCCCTCTAGCATGTAAGCTTATTGAGCAGGGCCCTCACCCCCTCTGTTCCTGTGTGTCCAACTTGTCTGGTTACAACTACATGTCTGTTTGTCCACCCATTGTAAAGCGCTGCAGAATTTGTTGGCACTATATAAATAATAACATAATAATAATGTATGATAGTTTGATAGAGTAAATTCATAGTCCACTGTTTATCCATCAAACCTAGAGTCTGTTTGAGATCAGTGTGGGCTCAGTGATCTTCCAAATTTTGGTCTAAAATTCCTTAAAAGCAGTTAAGCTCCAGTTCAGCGTCAAGACAAGCTCTTTAGTGACCTTATTCCTTTTCAGAGCGTCCTACACCTATACCATCAGGATTTTTATAGAGCCCCATGAACCTCTTAATAATAAGCAGGCCATCAAGTAGATGTTATTACATCTCTTTGCTGCTGGATGTAATTACATTCTATTTTAGATTTTTAATGTATCTTCATTTGACGTTTTGTAAAATAGCTCTTATACTATGAAAATATACATGTTAATTTCACACTAATATGCTTTTCACACCAGGCTGTGAATCACTGCAGAAGCTGGATCTCACGGTGAACTTTGTCGGAGAGTTGTCAAGTGTAAAGAGCCTCCAACACAACATTTGTCTTCAAGAGCTGTTTCTGGTGGGAAATCCATGCGCTCAGTTTAACGGTTATCGGCAATATGTGGTGGCCATGCTCCCTCAATTAAAGGTATACACACAGAATGTGCTTGAATGTTCCACAATAAGTAAGATTTTCTTTAATTATATTATTATTCCGTATTGCAGTGAATGGGGACATGCTACATAGGTAATGTTAGTGTTCGGGGCTGGGTTACCTAATATCTGAAGATTGTATTCCATAAGTACACTTTTACCCATTTTGTAAAATTCAGTGTGAGGGGTACAGCTTACCTATGCTAAGTACTTGCATCCAGACCACCTCATCCCTGTCTTTTAAATCATGCAAGGGAAAACATTGCAGTTTACATTGCAAGGTTAACATGACTCTAGTGACTCTCTTCCTGACAGTCACTAGAGGAGCTTTTGCCTCAATAGCCGGGTTAAAGGGACACCGTAGGCACCCATACCACTTTAGCTCATTGAAGTGGTCTGGGTGCAGTGTCCCAGTCCCACTTTGAGAAACTGCAGAGATTAAATTGCAGTTTTAAGACTGCCTCTAGTGGCTGTCAATCAGACAGCCACAGGAGGCACTACCTGGTGTCTAGGCGACTTTTGACTAATGCTGGACGCCCTCACACTTTGTATAAGGACATTCAGTGTCTGTTAAATCCCCATAGGAAAGCAATGCTTTCCCTGCAAGGGGTGGGAGAGGGAACTATAGTGTAAGGAATACAGATTGTATTTCTTTAAATTTTGGCTGTTCTTATAGAGACCATTTGTATTGGTGCAGCATTTTGCCGTCTATTCACCTCACCTATGTGGAAACATACCGAAACAGGGTAGATTGAAACGACATCATTAAATATATAAAACATGCATTCCTAACGCTATATTGTTCCTGTAATTCTCTACAATTCATTGTGCTCAGTATATAACATTCCGACTTAGTCAAGTGAGGTAGTTTCTAAGTCTGATTTTATTGATCTGTATTTTACCTGTTGAAAATGTGGGGATTACAAAGCTAGTCAGGGAAAATGTAAACATTTAATTGCTTTAGAATATCTTTTTTATAATTTATTTTAAAGTTCTTGTTTATTAGTCATCATAAATAAATGAGCCCAAAATTATGGTAGAGAAATAAAATACAAAGGCATTGGCAAAGAGGGCAATTAAAATGGTTTAATTACTTTGATATGAAATAATTTCTACATACTATAGTAAGGTAATCTTGGAACTGCAGTTGCATGTGGACTATATTTCCCAAAGTTTGGTAGTGCATAATGGGGAATATAGTCTAGTAATATATCTAGTATCAAGGCATTATTGGCTAATATAACACATGGTATAATAGTATGGCTATATGTCTCCCCCTACAGGTAACCATGATAAATTATTCTAATTTTCGATCCATCAAGTTTTAGTATTTATTTACTTATAAAAAAGTTTACCAGGATGGATACATTGAGATTTCACTTGTTTTCAAGTATGTCCTGGGTTTGTTGTTCTTATTAATATTTATAACGCTCCCACTTTTTCTGAGGGGTTGAGCAATGGATATATAAACGAATGAAACAAAATATCTAAATATGACAAGGATTAAGGTTGCTCAGAACGGGGCCCCCTGCTAAAGACGTTAGCTCTGTTCTATAAGTGGTGTGTATGTGTGTGGGGGGATGACTAAGTATAATAGTTTGTGTAGTGGCTGAGTGTTGTGTGTGTACGCAGTTAAAGATAAGAATGTTGAAATAGAAAGGACTGTATGTTCTACACAGCTTGTCTGGGAGGTACAGTCATGTTATCTGATATTTTATTAAAGAAGAAATATATTTTTGGGTAACCAGATTGATTATTGTATGTCCTGTTGTGGTTACTTGGTAATGTCCTCCAGTGATCCTGTGAGCTGTTTAATGTAGTATGCCAGTTTGTGGTATGTTTCGGTGAGGTGGGATGGGTTTTCCATGTTAGGTTTCAGTGGTTCTTTGAGTTGATCTGTGACGTATACTGATGTTTTCTTGAGGTGTATTAATGGTGCAGAGATGTGTAATAATGGTTCTGTGGTTTGGCTAAGTAATATAATTGTTCTCTGAGGTCTTCCAATAATTCAGCAATTTATCTGATGGATCAATGAGGTATACGGATTGTTTAATTAGGTGTTACAATGTTTTGCTGTGGTTCTACGGATGCTTTTATTAAATAAAATGATTTCATGAGGTGTCATGCTAGTTTAGTAAGTCCTTCTGATAGGTTAATGCGATCTGCTAATGGTTTTATTCAAGGCTACATTGGTGTGTGACATATACTGATTCTGTGATGATTCAGTAAGCTGCACTAATGGTTGGTGAGATGTCCTAGTGGTTTGGTGAGATGTCCTAGTGGTTTGGTGAGATGTCCTCATGGTTTGGTGAGATGTCCTCATGGTTTGGTGAGATGTTCTAGTGGTTTGGTGAGATGTCCTCATGGTTTGGTAAGATGTTCTAGTGGTTTGGTGAGATGTCCTCATGGTTTGGTGAGATGTTCTAGTGGTTTGGTGAGATGTCCTAGTGGTTTGGTGAGATGTCCTCATGGTTTGGTGAGATGTCCTCATGGTTTGGTGAGATGTTCTAGTGGTTTGGTGAGATGTCCTCATGGTTTGGTAAGATGTTCTAGTGGTTTGGTGAGATGTCCTCATGGTTTGGTGAGATGTTCTAGTGGTTTGGTGAGATGTCCTCATGGTTTGGTGAGATGTTCTAGTGGTTTGGTGAGATGTCCTCATGGTTTGGTGAGATGTTCTAGTGGTTTGGTGAGATGTCCTCATGGTTTGGTGAGATGTTCTAGTGGTTTGGTGAGATGTTCTAGTGGTTTGGTGAGATGTTCTAGTGGTTTGGTGAGGTGTGATGAACGTTTGTGCAGATTGTCTTTATATACATCACCTTGTTATTTACTATAGCATGAGTGTAAAAGGAGCCTTCATTTTTATGTACCTGACATGTCTAATATTATTATTTTAAATTTTCTTCAGCAGAGAAAAAAATCCATTCTAATGTCCCTTCTTCATGGATACTTCACTATGTTTATTTCCTAAATAGCTTTGGAAGGATTATATGTGCAAATGCATTGGCTGCACTGCATGATATGACTGTTGACATCAGAACGCTAGGCATATAAATTATGCACACTCATGTTCTAGAGCTTTGGCAGTGTGCAACTTCTTACAGCTTTTGGCTCATGTTTGCAGCTTTTTCCACTGTTATTGTAATTTTCCTTACATAATATAGATATTCATGCAATGATACGCGCGTGTGTGTGTGTATGTATATATATATATATATATATAAGAAATCACATATACACTGTATACAGTATGTATGTGTTCTACACATTTTTCCTTTTTTAACTTATCCACACTTATCTATGGAATTAACTGTCTGATGTTGTTTCTCCATTGAAGTGGTTGGACGGCAAGGAGATTGAGCGGTCAGAAAGGATTCAGGCTATGCAGGATTATCCACAAGTACAAGTGCAAATCAAAGAGCAGGAGGCGGATTATCTTCACAAGAGGGCCCTAGAAAGAGAAGCAGCTCAGGAAAAAAGGACAGAAAAGAAAATTGGACCCAGAAAACTGCACAAGAATAACCCTGGATTTGACGGACGATGGTACACGGACATCGACAACACCCTGTGCGTCCTGAGATACTAGCTGTGCATTAGGCTGTCTAATGTAATGATGATCAAACTGCAGATGTTTGAGAATTACATTGCCATGATGATCAGACACATATATAACTAACGTGCTATGATTTAACCCCTTAAATAACAATGACAGTGTATGCAATGTTAACAATATGTCACTTAGTCCTTCATTAGAGGTAGTTGGGGTAGGAGGACCTAAGGGTTAGAGGGTGTTTAGAAATGGGTGTTTTAGGATTATAGAGGATTAAGGGTTAGAGAGTACCTGCCTTAAAGTATCTTGATTTTCAGTGAGTTATAGTCCACAATATCTGGACAGCAGGTACCTCTTAATCGTAAATCCCCCTTGACCCTAAATATTCTAACTACCCTTAAATCTACATAACAGGGCACACTGCTGTAACCCACATTATTACATGACCTCACATAGCAATGAACACAGCTATGTAATAAGTCTATAATGAAACTGCCATGTTTTTAATGAGCTGAAATTATAATGTCACCATTACTAAAGCTTTTAATACTAACATTTACTGGCAAACAAAGACAAAGTGAATCCTTGGAAATGCTCGTAGTGCCAAGTAGCTCTGTGCATGCAGACATCATGTATGTGGACAGGTTGTTGCCATTATAATTGCCTTTATGGAGCCGAGAAGGAATTTTTGTTGTAAAATTGGAAATGGCTACAGTTGAGGTTTTTTTTGTCGTCTTAGGATCAACAGCATAAAAGAATGGGTTCCAAGGTTAAATGTTATGGACTTTAATCTTTTCTTCAAACTAGACCACGGTTTAACAATATTACTTATAAAAGTAATGTTTACTTGAACATAAAATGTGATCTTTCGCCAATTATTTGAAGTATTATTGCCATCTCCATTCAATGATGGATCGATGCCAAATCAGTGCTGGACTGCTGAATTCAGCTGGATAGTAACATGATGGCTCTTAACATAAACTCAGCTATATGCAACCAAATCACAATTACATTCTCTGATTTTAGTCTGGCTTAGAATTAGAATACATTTCTAGACTTAGGAATTCAAAAGCCAAATAAACAATGAATTGTCAGGAATTAAAAGTAGGAAAAAATAACAAAATTGTAATAAAAATCCCTAGGTAAACTGTGTTATTAGTTTGGCTATTTTAGCCTGAAATTTGAAGAACCCAGCAGGTTGCATCAGTCGCAAGCAAGAAAATGAATCCTTTTATTGCTGAGTGATGGGCAAACCTCTAATGTGAATCTGAAAGGGAAGTATGTTAAAGGAACACTATAGTCACCTAAATTACTTTAGCTAAATAAAGCAGTTTTAGTGTATAGGTAATTCCCCTGCAATCACTTTGTTTCTTTTTATGCAGCCCTAGCCACACCTCCCCTGGCTATGATTGACAGAACCTGCATGAAAAAAAAAATGGTTTCACTTTCAATCAGATGTAATTTACCTTAAATAATTGTATCTCAATCTCTAAATTGAACTTTAATCACATACAGGAGGCTCTTGCAGGGTCTAGCAAGCTATTAACATAGCAGGGGATAAGAAACTCTTAATTAAACAGAACTTGCGATAAAGAAAGCCTAAATAGGGCTCTATTTACAGGAAGTGTTTATGGAAGGCTGTGCAAGTCACATGCAGGGAGGTGTGACTAGGGTTCATAAACAAAGGGATTTAACTCCTAAATGGCAGAGGATTAAGCAGTGAGGCTGCAGGGGCATGTTCTATACACCAAAACTGCTTCAATAAGCTAAAGTTGTTCAGGTGACTATAGTGTCCCTTTAAGAAAAAACATGCTTGGGTCTGTTAGTCCTCCAATTGACTCCTAAATGTAGTATATAATAATAAAAAATATATATATACCCCATGATTAACAATGAGTGGCCCAACAAACCATTCTTCCACCCCATAATTGTGAAAGAAAATCTTAACTCCCCATTTTTCCAGTGGTGGGGAGGTAATTAAAATATATAGGGTACTGTCAAATGGGCCGTCTAAATAACTATTAGGGCCAGTGAGTGCCCAATCCCTTTGGGTCAGGGATGCTCTCTCTCTCTTGTCATGTTGACTGAATAAATTCCCTGCCCTGTAGCTAGAAGTCCCAAGCCACTCCATTTAGTCCCAGGTCAAGTTTCACTTACTGGAGAATTCCCTGGTGATGTGTAAATGAAAGTGTGTAGATGAACTAAAAACATTTCTCTATTGTGACACAAAATTTGAAATTGATTTTGAATCCCCAACAAGTCACACTGTGACTAGTTAAAGCAGAGCTTATCTTTTTAAATAGAACCATACTGTCATTCTAAGCAACTCTCTATTTTCTTAGATTTAACATGTTTGTCTTATATGCAAGATTATTATTCTCTCTTCTCTTCAAATTGCTCTTATAAGAAAGTACATAAAGTAAGATAGATTTGTCCATCATTCTTTGTATGGAAACATTTTTCTTGTACTTAGTGTAACGCTGCTCTGCCTTTGTGGTTTTCCTTGCTCTCTCGGTTCACATCGGTCCCTCCAATCAATAAATCTTTTTCTCTGGGAAAGTCAGCTTCTCACCCATCTATCATGGTGATATATGGCACTTAAAGTAAATGGAGCTAAAACATAGCAGATTCTGTATTGACGTTGCCCTATGTATTTCCAGAGATTTTAAGGGAAAAAACATTTACTGGTGATATTTCACATCCTCAAACATATGTCTTCTTTGCAGTCACTAGTCTGGGTTTTAGGGGATTTAAATACTTAGAATCTTAGCCCATGACAGGGTTTGTACATAACATTCTGTGCATAAGGGGTACATTATGTTAGGTTACTAATGCACAGTATGCAAATGACATAGAGACCACTGATGGGTAACCTTGGCACCACAGATGTTTTTTATCTGAATTTCTCATAATGCTTCATCTAGAGTGACACGATTAGCCATTACTGCGACAGATCATCAGCAGTAGTAAGGTAATATTATTAATCCTATTTCAGGGTTTTGTAGTCAAATCAAAATGACAAAAAAACACGTAGCAACCACAGTGTAAATTAATAATATCTAGAATATATGATGTACAGCTAAATCAGTTCGTATGATTAGTTAGACCCAGCATAGAACCTGATGGGTACCTAACGGACTATTATCTGCAGGTCAGAATTATCACGTGTTTATCTTTAGATACCTGACACTATAACATCTCACTATATTATCGCTGTAATAGAAGCTGATAGCTAGGTATACGTCTCAAACTTCCTGCTAATCAGCAATTCCTAGATAGGTATCAAAATAGTTTCATTATTGATCTTGCATAAACCATACATTGATTAAAGATAGCAATTTTACTTTGAAAAAAAAATACAAAAAGTCTATGTAGGTATAAAAGCAGTCCACCCGTTTTATATTGTTATATGTTTAGTTTTAATTACACATTTGCACTTTTGATGTACTTTTCTCCCAGTGTGTTTCAGACTTCCACTTTCTTATTAGTTATTTTCTCTTGTTTCATAAATGGTGCTACAGTCGGTAAATAAAAGGGGTCTAAATATGTAAGCATAAGGTGCATATAGCATTATGAGTGAGTGTCACAGTAGGTAGCCTAAAATCTCTTATTAACAATATTTTAAAACTCTGTATGTACTGCACAGATGTCCAGTCTTCAGCCTTGATCCTCCCCAGCTGTGTTTGACTACAATTCCTGTATTACTATGCTAACGAGTGCCCAATGGACAGTTTGTTGATTATCTAATTGTTTGTTTTCTGTTATTGTCCATTGCTTTATTTTAATCTTTCATTCAGGCAACTGGTCGGCTTTAAATGAGACTATGAAGAGCTAAATTGATCGTTTGATATTTGTTTCATTTTAGACCACAAAGTTCTGGAAACAAAGAGAATTCTTCTGAGACGGACAGAGACAATGAGGCTGTAGGAACAGATGAAGAAGAAAAGGATCAAGAGTTTTGGCAGCAGCCCTCATTGTATACTCCGGAATCTAGATTGGAAACCCACCAATACTTGGAAGAAAAACGCAAATCTAAAGAGGGCAGAAGGTACAGACTGTTATCTGCTTTCCTACTTGTAATGCAATCCTCTTTTAACAGTGGCTGCTTCTGTTTGCTTACCAACTTACCATAGCTTAACCCTGGGTCCACTCCCATTCAACCATCATGCAGTATGGTGACCGGAAGAGAATATAATTGAAAGGCATTTAAAACAGGAGATAAACGTTTGTAATGTATAGGCGCTACAGAGTGACTGAGGAACCAACCTAGATGTTTACAGGAGATAATGAATAGGTGATTCCATAAATGTCTAAGATCCCTAGGGTGTGTGGCTCACTCATTACTGATGAAGTTCCTTAAACTTTTTATTATTCAGGTAAGTGTGGATAGCTTAATGGCTTGTCTCTTTTATGGAGCAGAACTCTGCAAAATAAATTCTAATTGTACGGTTAAAGATACATAATATCTGCCAATGAGCTGAGGAAATTTGATCTGTAAGGGATTGGATCTGTAGGATCAGCAAGAAGGTAGTGGAACAAACTGGAAGAGTATAAGACAGCGTATCGTGATTATTTTATATACAAATGATACAAATGATTTACATAGCATTAGTGTGGTTGTCCATTAATCATTAGCTCAGTGTCCCATTTTACCATGGTATTGTAATATGTAACAAGATATACTATTCAAAACCTCTTATCTAGACTTTTAGCAGAGGGGCAAGCCAAGGCAAGGCTGCTATAGTATATTACGGAGTGCTGCCTTTAGGGGGCAGAGGAAAGAGATGGTCAGTAAGGGATTGGAAGAGTATTGGAGCAAAGGAAAGATGGGACAGACAAAGGCAGAGGGATTATCACATCTGCAGGGGTTGGAAAAGCGGATTGGATGGTTATAAGATGATCAAGGGCACACAGGACATTGTCCTCAAGGGGGCAAGAGTAGGATATGATCGCCAAGAGATTCAAAGATTGTAGGATCTGCAAGAGAACAAAGGAAAAATAGATCCTGCAAGGGCATGCATTGTTTTGACAACACTACCTCTAATAATTAGTGTATCTCACTGAGAACTGAATTTTGCTGTAATACCTTAATGCATGCAGACTTTTATTTCAGCTTTTTATATGCATTAATAAAGAAAGAAGAAAAGCACGCTGTTAGCAGACACACTGGTGTAGGGTTTGTTTAATTAGATTGCCATACAAATCAAGTCATTTAAATTGATAGTGACTGTAAATCATTATATTATGAACATTAAGTAAATTGCTTCTTTGTGTCACCGGTGATGGATATACTAGGCTGCAAAATAGGTTACTCTCTTGCATTTTTATTTTTAATGTTTCATTGTGGTTCTAGCAATGCTAACATTATCATTCTTATTACATTCGGGCATTGCACTGCATGTATTTTAACTTAGAGTACATTATTTAACTGTGTGAGTGCCAGTACACGCCAGTGTCTTCCTTTCCTTGGCATTAATACGTTCAATGTATTCACCGACAAATACACTTCTTTCAGTATGGAAACTGAAGATTATATTCTACTTATCTATAAAATGCCAACACTTTGTTCTATTATCCTATTGTGAACAGAATGGTTGATGGTTCTGTCCTATAGAACAATTCACTGTCAGTGCCAATAATACATGAAACACACCTTCTAGCATATATGACTTGGCCACCAACTAATAATTATGCCTCGCTAATATTTGAATACCCCATCCCACCTCTATCTGCCTCTTATTAGCAGGGTCAACATTTTAGGCCTCTTTAATACATACAATATCTTAGAACATAGGTTGGGAAGTCACAGGCACAAGACTGCCTAAGAACTACAGTATTAAGCTACAATGACAGTCATGGCAGTCACATTGCAGGGAGGTCCTAGGCCATTTTGCTATTTTAAAGGAATGCCATTGAAGTGATCTGTCTTCATGTTCACCCAAAGGAAAACTATACGGTCAGGAACACAAATATGTATTCCTGATCCTATAGTGTTAAAAACACTATATAGTAAATATAGTAAAATCTTACTTTTACTCCATTCTGCTGCTGCTTGCTCTGCCCCTGATCTGCCTGCTTGGCTGACAGCATCAGAAGTACTGATCAGTGCCTATCACAATGCTTTCCCATAGGAAAACATAGGATTGGCTGAGACTGTCAAGGAGGCAGATCGGGGGCAGATCCAGCACAAGCCAAACACAGCCCTGGACAATCAGCATCTCCTCATAGATGGATTGAATCAATGCATCTCAATGAGGAAAGTTCAGTGTCTGCATGCAGAGGGTGGATACACTGAATGGCAGTCACACTGTGCAGCACTGCTCCAGGAAGCACCTCTAGCAGCCATCTAAGGAGTGGCCAGTGGAGGTTTCCCTAGGCTGTAATGCAAACACTGCATTTTCTCTAAAAAAAAAAAAAAAAAAAAACAGTTTACTGCAAAAAGCCTGAAGGCAATGATTATACTCACCAGAACAAATACAATAAGCTGTAGTTGTTCTGGTGACTATAGTGTCCATTTACCATTAAAAATGTTAAGATATAAACTGTTAAAGGACCACTCTAGGCACCCAGACCACTTCAGCTTAATGAAGTGGTTTGGGTTCCAGGTCCCTCTAGGATTAACCCTTTTTTTTTTATAAACATAGCAGTTTCAGAGAAACTGGTATGTTTATAAATGGGTTAATCCAGCCTCCAAATCCTCTAGTGGCTGTCTCACTGACAGCCGCTAGAGGCGCTTGCGTGATTCTCACTGTGAAAATCACAGTGAGAGCACGCAAGCGTCCATAGGAAAGCGTTGTAAATGCTTTCCAAGAGACCAGCTGAATGCGCGCGCAGCTCTTGCCGCGCATGCGCATTCAGCCGAAAGGGAGGATCGGAGGCGGAGAGGAGGAGGAGAGCTCCCCGCCCGGCGCTGGAATAAAGGTACGTTTTAACCCTTTACTCTCCATCCAGCCCGGCGGGAGGGGGTGTCCTGGCACTATAGTGCACCCTCAGGGCACTATAGTGCCAGGAAAAAGAGTATGTTTTCCTGGCACTATAGTGGTCCTTTAAGACAATTGGATTGTTATCATGTTGAAAACAAGCACGAAATGCCTAGCAAAGTTCAGAAATGAAAACAAGCCCAATACTGTGATTGAGGTTTAGGAGAAATTCCGTATTAACCCCCATAAGGACAGCGGGCGTGCTATGCCATCCTTGGGGACCCAGCTCTAAACGCCGGCGGGCAGCATAGCACGTCCCCGCCATCCTTGCCACTTACCTGCTCGCCGGCGAAGTCATCCCAGGAAGTCCCCATGCTGCCGATCCGGCCCTCCTGGGCCATGTAAGTCGCAAGGTCCTTGCGAGGACCTCACGATCACATGGACGGAATAGCCGTCCATCGCAGTGCCAGCAGGGGGAGTACATACACATACACTGTCTAAGTGTATCTTAATACAGTAAAATGTATTACAACGATTATATCATCAGTGAAAGTGACGGTTTTTTCATTTTTCACACACAAACGGCACTTACACTGACGATATAATTGTTGTGAAACATTTTACAGTTTTGAAACACTAATATTTGTGTTCAGCAAAGTCTCCTGAGTATAACAGTACCCCCCTTGTACAGGTTTTATGGTGGTTTCAAAAGTTACAGAGTCAAATATAAGGCTCAGAATTACCTTCATGATGGCATACCATTTGCAAAAGTAGACAACCCAAGGTATTGCAAATGAGGTATGTTCTGTCTTTTTTAGTAGCCACTTAGTCACAAACACCGGCCAAAATTGGGGGTCAAATTAGTTTTTTTAATTTTTAACACACAAACAAATATTAACGCTTACTTTTACCAGTGTTTGTGACTAAGTGGCTACTAAAATAAACTGGACATACCCCATTTGCAATACCTTGGGTTGTCTACTTTTGCAAATGGTATGCCATCATGGTGTTAATTCTCATTCCTGGGCTACCATACGCTCTCAAAGGCAACGTAACCAATCTGGCTAATTTCAATGTGAAAAAAATGAAAAATGTAAATGCTATATTTGACCCAAAAACCATAAAACCTGTACATAGGGAGTACACGCGAGACATTGTTGAATACAAATATGTGTATTTTATTGCAGTAAAAGCTAACAGTATTATGACATTCGCATGTAAAATGTCATGCATAAGTAAAATAATAACAACATTTCTTAATTTCTCCCATTCTTTTAATATTTTATTCATATTAAATTATGTTTCATAGCTAAATATTTGATTTTAAATAAAATGATATATAATAAGTGTGGATGCACATAATATGAAATAGGTGAATTACGGTTGAACAGACATACCAAGCACTCAATAAACCCTTCTCTAACAAACTATTTAATCCCCCTACTTTAACCCTTTGTGTCACTATACCCCACTCCCTCTAGAATGTAAGCTCATCGAGCAGGGCCGTCAACCCCCCTCTGTTCCTGTACGTCCAGTGGTCTGATCTCAATTATGTGTCTGTTAGTCCACCCATTGTACAGTGCTACGGAATTTGTTGGCGCTATATAAATAATAAAATAATAATCATAATAATAATAACATATAGTCAAATTCCAAGTTTTGTTTCATTTTGATCAAAACGTTTACATTTGGCTCAGTCCTTAAGGGGTTAAAGAGTTTTTTTGAAAAGCAAAGTACTTCCTATGTTTTTTTATTTATCTCTAATATTCTCTAATATTTGTGATATACTAATACATTTGTGATATACTAATAAATGTGTCTAATTTATTTTCCCACAATGTGACGTGTCAGGCTGTTTGGTGGAAAAAAAGCTGTAATTCGGATTTTTAATTTAGCAAAAACAATTACGATGTTTATATTTTTGTTGATGTTTATAATCCTGTTCTCATCTTTCAGTGACGAAAAAAAGAAAGAGAAACCACAGAGGACTTTGGTCACAGCTGAAGGACGGATCCTCAACGTAAATGAACCCAAGTGAGTGATTAACACAATGGTCAGGTGAATAAAAGTTTAGAAAGGCAAATAAAATCATGTTAAAACCCAGGTCCTGCCTGCACCTTGATAACCTCTTTCCACTGTCCATTTTGCTATATAATTCCATTATTTAAAAACACGAGTTGCCTGTTCCTTTAATACCAGCTTGTTGTGTAGAATTCTGAAATGACAAACCTTTAGTGCAGTGCCAGATTTGACAGATCTTTAAAAATATGCTTTAGCATGTGCTTGCTGAATTATAAGGTTAATTATAGCTCTGTCCTGAAACTAGGCAACCAGTGAATTATCAGTCTTTGGAAACACTGATGTGAAAGAGAATGGTATTTTCCATTTTTGTTTTTTTTTTCCTTCGGAAAATGTGTTTTGTAAAGCAGTCTTCCAGTAACGCTTTGTAAGCCGAAACATGAATTAATAAATGTTCTCTACCAGAACAAAACATAATAGAATACATATTATTAACATGTCTGAATTACATGAACCTTGTATACTTGAGCGTGTAGAGGATTTAATGGGCATTCACAAGGACTGCGTAGCGTTGGTCTTCCAAGTGTTGTTGGCCTACAATTCCCATAATTACCTGCCATTCAATACACAGAAGAGAAATGTGCAAAGTATAGGCTTATAGCTGCTGGTGGGACACGTTTGGACACCCATGTAGAATGAAGGAGTATAATCACGAAAAGCAGAATGTGCCCGTGATATCATAATCATCACTCTAGTTATATCAGGATCCACACATCCTATCAAGTCATCAGGGTTCCCCCTCCCCCTGAACTCTATTGAGATCAGTGCAGAATATATGGGCAGATGTCCAGATTTGGTAAATTTGACAATTAGGTGACTATCTCCGATCAATAAACAAGCCAGGTACTATATGTACTTGCCTATCGTGGCAGGAAAGGAAATTTCCCAACCAAGAAGGGGCAATTTGGACCTTTTGGTGCAGGATAGCTCCAAAGTTAGTGGAAATTCTGAAATATTAGGGTAGAGTAGGATATGTTTGAAGCCAAAATTAATTTCCCAGAGTCTAGGAAATTAAGTCTAGTCTAGGCATCAGAACTGGACCATGAGAGCAATGAAAGATGGTTTTCTGGTCTGATGAATCTTTTAGATCAGGTGGATTGCCTGGTGTGTGTGCGTTGTTTACCTGGGGAAGAGATGGCAGCAGGATGCATTATGGGAAGAAGGCAGGCTGGCGGAGGCAGTGTTATGCTATGGGCATGTTCTGCTGGATAACCTTGGGTCCTGGCATTCATGTGGATGTTACTTGGGCACCTACCAGCTACCTAGAAATTTTGCACCTATTTATGACAATGGAGTTCCCTCATAGCCATGGCATCCTTCAGCAGGATAATGCGCCATGCCAAACTGCAAAATTATTCAGGAACAGTTTGAGAAACATTCAAAAGAGATCAAGGTGTAGCCCTGGCCTCCAATTTTCTCAGATCTCTATTTGGTAGAGCATCTATGGCATGTGCTGGTACAACAAATCTGATCCATGGTGGCCCCAACTCACAGCTTGCAGGACATAAAGGAACTGCTGCTAATGTCTTAGTGTTATAAACCACAGGACGCGTTCAAAGGTCTTGTGGAGTCAGTGCCTCGTTGCTTTAGAACTGTTTTGGTAGCACAAGCGGTACCTACACGCTATTAGGCGGGTGGTTTTAATGTTGTGGCTGATCAATGTGTATACATATAATCAGATGAAACAATTGCTGGGAATGGGAGATTTTTAAAAGAACGCTGGAATCCTTGCAGTTACTGTGCCACGAGGCTAAATAAAGAAACACTGGATTAAAACTTAGGTATGCTTTAATAATTAATTATTACCATAATAATTCATTAGAACCCAAGTGTCTAGTCATTATTCCTTGTCAAAGTCACTCAGATCTTTTCGCTTGCCAATTTTTCCTGCTTGTCATAGATGAAATTCAAGTACTGACTGGTCACTTGCTAGCTATATATATATATATATATATATATAACCAGCAAAATAAGATCTATAGAAGCAACTGTTCTGACTTCACAAAACACAATCATGATGGTTCTCATGGCAATAGCTTTATATCCTCACAGTAGACTCTGCATGCTGCAGTGCTGGCTAGTGTGCATGCATTCTAGCACACATCCACTGTGCAGTATGACTCCCTATGGACTATCCAATACCATGGCCTATGTTCTGTAATGAGAATATATTTTTAAAACTGCATGTATTCAGCAGATATTGACTTTAGGTCCATTGTCTTTTTGTATAGTGACTTTGTATTTTTTGGGACTTAATTATTCAAGCATATCTAATTTCTAAGCCACTGTTTCTTTATTTAGATCAGGCTTCCCCAAACTCCGGCCCTCCAGATGTTGCTGAACTACAACTTCCTATGATTCTATGAATGAAACAGATAGGCTGAGAATCATGGGAGTTGTAGTTCAGCAACATCTGTAGGGCCGGAGTTTGGGGAAGCCTGATTTAGATCTAGATCTTCCATTCCCAGCAATTTTTCATCTGGCTGTGTGAACTTATCAACAGTCTCAATTATCTGCCATTTAGGAGTTGTCACTTTTGTTACAGTTCGTGCAGCCCTAGCCACAACTCACACAGTCTGGATGAACAAAATAGTTTGTTTTTCAATCCTATGTGACAGCACAGTGTGTTTACATTAAACGTTTTAAATCTATTATCTCCTGCTCTGTTACTTGAACTTTAACTACACACATGAGGCACTTACAAGGAATGCTTAACGTATGGAGATTTGTTTTACTTGGTATGGAAGATGACATCTTTTAAATGAGCTCCATTTGCTTCCTCCCAAAGTCGGGCTCTTTCAATTGCACTGTTCTAAACATTAGTTAATGTTTGAGGCTCTAGTGCTCGAATTTCTGCACAGATATTCTACTTGAGCTGCTCAAGCGTACGCTGTTTGTTAACGTTTGTTCACCCGCTCCTTCAGATATCCTCCCTGGAAGTTACCGGGAACGGAAAAGTTTGGTGAACGTAGCGGCCCATTACTCTGGGAATTCCTTGAAATTATCCACTCGTCAAACCGTTGTTTCGGTTTTGAAAATAAAACTCCACTATTTCTAATTGTTCCACAATGGATTTCTCAAGACTCACTTATAAAATGTACCTGCAACAAAAACATTGAGCTACTAAGAAATACGTTATTTACCTGTCAAATCCTACTCTGAATATTCACCCACCCTGTATGAGCCATTACCAAGAGTATAGAAAGAGACACTTGGGAACAGGCAGAAGATTTTAATATCTGTTTTGGATTATTCTGCTTGTGATGCATTTTACTGGAAGAAGATGAGAGAACGTCCTATATAGAATCATAATGTACAGAAAGGGTTAATTCACTAAGGTGAGAATTCAGAGTGAATCCAGTTTGTCAAAATAGCCAAACTGGAGAAATTCTCCAGTTGGGCTACCCCGTGGCCTTAAATTTGAATTGAATTTTGAATTCTCACTTCAGTAAATAACCCTGTGAGCGTTTACAGTGCCAGAGATTCTCTTTACAAGTAGAATGTGGCAGCCGCTATAAGGCAGCTTCTCTCTTGGATCAATACTACTACAAGAACCATCAACAGAAATGCTGACAGAGAGCAGAACAGCTGCCCCTTCCCTTGGGTTCTCTAATTCTCTCTCTGTTTGTTCTCCAGGCTAGATTTCTCTCTGGCAGACGATGAAGAAAATAATCAGTTTGTTTTGGATCTGGCTATTCATAGGTAATTATTGTTTTCTTCCCATTTATACAGCATTCATCTTGTAGCTTTCCCTTGGAATATATTAATTAATTAAGGCATCCACACAGAATAGATAATTTTTTTTATTATTATTATACTTTTATTGATGAAGTCCTTACCTTGAAGAGACATGAAGAATGCTATAAAAAAATGTCCTTGAAATGTAATCTTCAGCATTGCCTCCATCATTTGCATCATTATTACTTTTACACAGGGGCAAAATAAAATTATATGGAAATTAGAATTCTGAGACATTTTCCAGCAAATGCAAAACGTAAGAATAGATCATTCAGATTATTAGATTTACATCTATTTTTAATATTTTGATTGCATAACATCAGAGTTATTTTATTCTGTTAAAAATATGAATAGATGTTGGGTAATTCATTTTTCAAGGTTAGAGCCGTTTCCTAAGGTCAGTGTCTGTATCACTGCCACCATAATCCATTACTAAACCCAGTGACACTTATCTGTCCATTCATCTGACTTCCTAACGCTATTTGTTTTGTTATTTAAATTTTTTTTTAAAAATTCCACGTGGCAGGTGCTTGTGACCTGTGCCTGGGGTGTGCCAGGTATGTTCTGTCACACCCTATTTGAGATTAAATTAGTAGTCCCCATTACATACCACTGTTGAAAGAATCTTAGCTGCTTATCATCTGATGGATGAGGAAACGTATGAAAATGAAGAGTATCTTTATATACCCTTAAGTATCACTAGTAAAAATTCAATATTTCATATCTCTGTTTTAAAAGTTTATAGTTCTTAAAGCAAAACTGTCACTTTTTGTTCCAACATCCAAGTAAACAATATTTCAACATCTACTGAGTGAATAATGTAGTGGAGGTAACATAAAAAAAATAAAAACTTTCATATACATACTCCTGCTGCACTTTCTTTTTGCAACGATTTGCCATTGTATGAGGCCTATGGTGTATAATTGTGTCTTTTCTCTAGTGGCCGCACACACTGTAATGCACTGAAGTACACATGTTCTGTACACATTGATCTGTGTGATTAAAACCATTTACACTGAACAAAATTATAAATGCAACACTTTTGTTTTTGCCCCTATTGTTTTTGCCCCTAGACTTTTTCTATGTACACAAAAGGCCTATTTCTCTCAAATATTGTTCACATATCTGTCTAAATCTGTGTTAGGGAGCACTTCTCCTTTGCCAAGATAATCCATCCACCTCACAGGTGTGGCATATCAAGATGCTGATGAGACAGCATGATTATTGCACTGGTGTGCCTTAGGCTAGCCACAATAAAAGGCCACTCTAAAATGTGCATTTTTGTAAAAAAAATCCTTTATTTTTTCCAATGACATTGGCTGCAATATATCATCAATACAGCGGCTTTTGCAAAAGCCAAAATGTGTTTCACGTATACTTGCTTTATTACAAAAAGGAAAAGGCATGTGTTAAGTCATACAGTGACAATCAGTATGGTTGCAACCGGTTTTCCATTCTTGCGTGTTCCCAGGTAGCGGGCATTGTTGCCACAGTACAACTTGGCGATACAGTAGATAGTGGTAACAAGTGTGGGCATACACTACTTGTTGGGCGTTAGGTTAATAAAATGTGCAGTTTTTTCGCACAGCACAATGCCACAGATGTTGCATGTTTTGAGGGAGCGTGCAATTGGCATGCTGATTGCAGGAATGTCCACCAGAGCTGTTGCCCGTGAATTGAATGTTCATTTCTCTACCACAAGCTGTCTCCAAAGGGATTTCTGAGAATTTGGCAGTACATCCAACCGGCCTCACATGTAACCACACCAGCCCAGGATCTCCACATCCAGCATCTTCACCTCCAAGATCGTCTGAGACCAGCCACCCTTACAACTCCTGCAACAATCGGTTTGCATAACCAAAGAATTTCTGCACAAACTGTCAGAAACCGTCTCAGGGAAGCTCACCTGCATGCTTGTCGTCCTTATCAGGGTCTCGACCTGACTGCAGTTCGTCGTCGTAACCGACTTGAGTGGACAAATGCTCACATTCGATGGCATCTAGCACTTTGGAGAGGTGTTCTCTTAACGGATGAATCCTGGTTTTCACTGTACAGGGCAGATGGCGTTGTGTGGGTGAGCAGTTTGCTGATGTCAACATTGTGGATTGAGTGGCCCATGGTGGTGGTGGGGTTATGGTATGGGCAGGCATATGTTATGGACAACGATCACAGGTGCATTTTATTGATGGCATTATAAATGGACAGAGATACTGTGACGAGATCCTTAGGCCCATTGTTGTGCCATTCATCCATGACCATCACCTCCTGTTGCAGCATGATAATGCACGGCCCCATGTTGCAAGGATCTGTACACAATTCCTGGAAGCTGAAAACATCCCAGTTCTTGCATGGCCAGCATACTCACTGGACATGTCACCCATTGAGCATGTTTGGGATGCTCTGGATCGGTGTATACGACAGCGTGTTCCAGGTCCTGCCAATATCCAGCAACTTCGCACAGCCACTGAAGAGGAGTGGACCAAGATTCCACAGGCCACAATCAACAACCTGATCAACTGTATGCAAAGGAGATGTGTTGCACTGCGTGAAGCAAATGGTGGTCACACCAGATAGTGACTGGTTTTCGGACCCCCCCCAGACCCTACCAGTAGTGTAAAACTGCACATTTTAGAGTGGCATATTATTGTGGCCAGCCTAAGGCACACCTGTGCAATAATCATGCCGTCTAATCAGCATCTTGATGTGCAGTGGATGGATTATCTTGGCAAAGGAGAAGTGCTCACTAACACAGATTTAGACAGATATGTAAACAATATTTGAGAGAAATAGGCCTTTTGTGTACATAGAAAAAGTCTTAGACCTTTGAGTTCAGCTCATGAAAAATGAGGGCAAAAACAAAAGTGTTGCGTTTATTATTTTGTTCAGTGTACATACACACAATATTAATCACCGTGCTCAAACTTCCACTACATATTTTGCCATGTTTTTCCCAGGAAACCAATGTAAAAGATACTAAACCATGAAGAATTTAAAAATAATTTTAGGACAGGCTATAGCTAACCTTTAGTAAAAATTAGCTGGCAATTACGGAATTAAAAATGTGTTTTTTTTAATTTATTATTCTTTATGATACAATATTCAATAAATGGTGGCCTTTTATAAAAAAAATAAAAAAAAATAATGCACACCCTAACTAAAATGTGCTGCACATACTTAAAATATATATCCTATATTTCAGAGTATGTGACATTTTATGTAATTACATGCCTGTCTGTATATATACGTATATTTCTTTTGCGTTGCTGACTTTGCTAAGTTTTCTATGGCCTCGATAATGTAATGCAACTCCTCTTTTGCAAGGATGTGATCACTGAAAGTGCATGTTTTACTGTAAGGTATTGCACCAGTTTTACTGGTCTGATAATGGTGATAGGTATCAAGATAGTGGGATTGTGACTGTGTGTCTCTAGATTGTAAGTTCTTCTGAGCAAGGTTCTCATTAATGTATTGTTCCTGTAACATTTTTCTCAGCCCATGGCAATAGTTAACATGTCAATAAATATTCGATATGTGATTGTAATTTCCTTTTTGGATAAAAGATTCGATGAACTGATGGACACAGTATGAATATGATATCAAATTCAGTCTGTTCCCGTTATTTTCTCAATAACCCTTATGCAGATATAATAGACCATGTTATCTAAAAATGTCTTATTGCTTTAATTCACAGGCATCTAGACATTTCCCTCGTTGATGTTGATATTCAACCAAACTACATAAAAGTGTTAGTGAAGAAGAAGGTAAATATGTATTAATTCAACAATATCGATTGTTGTAGCCAGGCTTAGCCATATAAAAATGGGCAAAGCAACTCGTATTTTTCCCACCTAGTGTCACTGCAGTAGGGTTGCCTTGGGTGCAGGGGAATGTAAGTTTTACTTATCTGAAGCAGTCCCTTACAACTACTGCCATGTCCATCTGGTAGGTCCTCATTAATTCCTGACATTTCGTCTGCCAGGAACCCATGTCAGTGCTGTATCCTCGTACATGTACGACAGTAGTCCCTATTTTGCCTTACGATATCTTTCGACTGTGTTGGACTTTCAGTGAAATTCCAACACAGTCAATGTAATTATGTCATAAAGATTTTATCTGTTATAAAACACTCATAAGAAGGGAAAGGGGGGTTGACAGAGCCCCTTCAAGACGCTCATGAAGTTTCCACAGATTTGGTGTGCTGAGGAACTGCAAAATGCCCACCAAGTGCTTCTTATTTCTCGTGATACTTGTTACTTACTTGATACTTACTTGTTTATAATCAGCATAAATCATAAAGTATGTTAAACAATGATTTGCATACAAATGTATAACTGGAGAGTAAAGCTGGTGTTCTGCCACCCTCCTTTTAAGCATGCAGCATATTTTTCAAATAAAAGTGACTATTTTATTTATTATATTTTTGTGCGTGTGTTTGGGGGGGAGGTTGATACATAATTTTTTATGCATACCACACAGGTCAGTGTTTTTATGTTAAAAGGACATATTCAATTTCCTTCCCTCCCTGTAAATTGGAATACATTGTCAGATCATCCAGTTGGTCGGCTGGTAAAGATGTTAACGTTTGTTCAATGTTACAATCTGGTTTATCCACAAGCAGTAAGAACAAACTCCCCAGACTGCACCTTGCCTAGCTAACTGTGTCTCTTTACATTTCCTAATGTGTTATGTACATGCTTAGTGCTAGCATAGGAAATGCAGTTCTCCGTGGAGTAGGATATTTACACGGTGCACAGATACATTAATGTCTGTGTTGTTTGTGTTCTGACAGCTCACTTGAGGATTAGATTACAAACATATATAGAAACTGCCACTTGGTGCTACTCAGTTAATCAATCAGTGCTGCATTTTCCAATGCACCCAGAATTTTATTGCCTGCCATTCCCTTTGGACCAATACACTTGGATTTTTTGTTATATATTAGCAGGTCCTTTTTGGACAAAAGTGAAGAGAGGACAATGCTGAGCAGTTAGGGTGACACGATCGTCACAGTGACATGTTACACCAGAGGGCTGTTTAACTTGCCCGTCTGCAATTTTATTTGCAATCAGCATGTGTATTTGTTAGAGTTAGTAGCATTTAGATTCATTCCATGGTATGTAGCTAGTGCTGATATAGCTGTTTTCTGTTCATACAGGACCAATGGTAAAACAAGATGATGGATGGCCCGCGCTGTAGATAGATTTCTGTCATTCCCTAGGCATTTTTAGACATTTCCCCATACAATTTCCCCTCCATGTAGCCAATATTTGTGACTTACCCCAATGCACTTTCCATGATCCTGCTTTGCCATTCTAAACGTCCTTCCCTTTAATCACACTTTCCAGAAAAGGAATAATTATGCTTTGTAGCTTTCCATGTGATACTAGTAAAGAGGGGCCTAGTCTCCAAGAAGGGCAGGATCTGTGCACCTTTTTTTGATTGATAGTTTTGTGATATTCTGTATTCTGGAAAGCCTTGGAAGTGAAAAGGTATGGTGCTATATGATGCTATAGAGATTTGCGATCAGTAGCACTTTTTGCAGTGTTTTTCTGTATCTCCCTAATATCTTATCTGTTCAGCCTTTTCAGATTGTCCTTCCTGCTGAAGTAAAGCCTGATAGTAGCACTGCCAAGAGATCTCAAACCACCGGCCATTTAGTTGTCGCTATGCCCAAGGTACGTACAAAGTACCCTTCAGGGGTCATCAAGCCTATACTGCAGGATATCTGTGGGTTGTTTTTTTTTATTTAACAAATCTCTGAAACCTGGGGCTACTCTTCATTGAAGGAAGATAGTTTTACTTTAAAATTCGGTTAGATATGGGATTATGATTCTATATGTGCTGACAGTAGGCTGTGGTATACCACCAAGCTTGAAACCCACACAGAGACATATGATTTCTCCTTCCAAGTAGATGCGCTCTTGCCACAAATAGATTTTATTCGTGTTGCCAGGAGGTTTACATTAATCACCCATCAGGCACTCTATCTCAGCAAACAGTTAGAGTTTCCAGAAACCAGCTTCACCGTTTGATATTTGTTTGCCAATGGTATTCATTGGTACTGTTTTGTGGGCATGGATATAAATTTCCCCTCAGTGTCAGCCCTTTATACACTGTGCACTTTGTGACCACTCTTTACCATTACACCAGTGGATACAGAGGTCTGTTTCACATATTAAGCCTTATTAACTTCAGTTCAAATATCACATACAGCTTTATGTGGTTTACCTAGGAAGTCTTGCAGATCCATGCATCAAAGCCACATTTACTAATCTGTTTTACGCATGCATACAATATCTCTGATTCCTCTTCTGAGCTTTACAATATAGGAGGTTACTCTAGACAAGCTTGCCTTATAACATCATAACAATCTGTTTAAGTACCCAAAGATAACGTCATCGATGTCTATATCCTGATGTGTCTTTGAAAGTTCTATTCGCTGTAACCTCTCACAGATCTATGATAAAAACAGATTTTTAATGCTCTCTGCAAGATGTTCTGTGCCATTATATTTTGCAAAGAACTCCGCGTAGAGTATCTGCAAGTCTGGACTTGTTTCCATGCTTGTTGCACTAATTTACTGATAAGTCAGTAATCACAAAAATGACTGTTGTTGGTGTTTGCTGGCTGTTTCCATGGTACAAAACAACCAGTGGCTAGCGAATGTTTTTACATCTCCCATAGAGTTGGATAGATTTTGATAACACCTGGTTTACATGCTGAATGGTAAACATTATCACCTGTTGCTTATAAACAGGTAAATTATACTTGCCACATCTAGAAGTACAGAGGAAAGACAAGTTAATTGCTACCATCTCTCCATACATTCTGTATTGAAAAATCACTGGATTAGTTTTCAGTAAATAGCTGTAAAATGTGGCAAGTCTGGTGAATGAAAGCACTGATGGCAACTTTCTCAGACAATCACAGGTAAAGTAACATGTACTGAGCAATCCTTTGATAGGATGCTGGTGGTCTTGCTATGAAAATTCAATGGAAAACACATGTATGCAAAACCCTAAAAACTAGGTGGTAGTAGGTAACCATGCAATTAGAAGTAGCATGCAGACATTAAGGATCTTCTGGCTGCTAATATTAACAGTGCTTAAAAGACCACTAAAGGCATTTAGACCACTTCATCTCAATATAGTGCAGTGGCCATTTGGTTTTCACCCTGTAATGTAAACAATTGTAGTTTAGTAGAAATGGCAATGTTTCCATCATCTCACAGTCCGACTCGATACTCCATTAAATGTGCTCCTAGAGCAGCGTTTAATTGGCATAGAGTGTCCATTTGCTGAGCGTGCGCACTAGCATCCCGACGCTTCCTCATGGGGAAGCATTGGATTTGCTGAAATCATCGGTTTTGATAAGCTGGACCACGGAGGCAAAGTGACTGCGACAAGGGAGTAAAGGTAAACAATAGTTACCTTTTAACCCGCAAATGGGTCGTGGAAAGCAACATATGTAGAGTCAAACGTTAGTGTTAGGAATTCACGTTTGTAATGCTACTTTTTAATGGCAAGCATGTCAATGAGCACTCTGTATTTTTCTTTCTTAACTACTTGATTGTTGTGGCTAGGATACTGAAATGAAGTTCTGCTTAATTCTATAAGTACCATCCAGGCTGAGAGAAAGATTCCTGCCACCTGGAGAAATCTCCAGGTAAGCTCTGGGTTTGGAGTGACCATCGACATAAAAAGCACATATTTTAACTTCGACCTGTGATACTAGCTACACTATGTAAAACAGAGTCTCCAGCATTATGGTGGTTCATCACTTGATTTATGAATTTTCAAAATATGAATCATTTGTACCATCAATACAAATTATTGTGGGCGTGCATACCCGTCCCAAATCCAGGTTTGGGTAAAATAATGCTCTAGCACATATGATTACCCTTTCAGTGTCTGATGGGAGGAACGGTGAATTGTATATAATATGGCCCATTGCTGAAGAATCTAAATGCTGGCTTAGTAAACATAGTTTATGTTAAAGTGGCTGTAATGAATTCTAGTCTTCAATTTAATCAAATTCCTGCATGCCACTGACGAGTGTACTTGATGTGAGGATAACGGATTTTGTGCATGATTGAGTTTCAGGGACACCATTCCTTCTTGGAAGACCGTTTGAAATATATTTCTCAGGAGACACTCATGTTTGTCAGCTCATCATGTTTAAGAGCACAGGCTGGTAATTTTTCTTTAACTTGTGGGGTACCTGACAGAGACAAACATATGTACTGTGGAAACAAAATAGTGATTTTCAGGAATTGTGTTTTATAATCAGAGGGGATATGAGTATATATATATATATTTTTTTTTTAAAATTCTTTATTTTTGTGTCACACTGCACATATGACATATATAGCATTCAGACACAAGGTGTACACCAACATCAACTTTGCAGGTATTACAGGTCATCATTAAAGCAGTAATATGCAGTGTGAACATTTTGTATAATTAAGTACAAACATAAACATGACACGATTTGCCTCAGTGGTGCAGTAATGATCGGCTGTCTAGTGACGGTATGTGAAAGTAGACTCCACTGAGACAGGCATCCCTTTTACTGCCAGCATGTAGTGGTGTGTCTCGGTTTGGTTGTGGGGATGGGGGAGATTTCACGATTGAGCTATATGCTCCTAAGTTAGCCTGCTCTCTCTGAGTTATATGCTCGGACTATGTGTAGTGCTTATTGAGATTGGGTGCATGAGTCGTAACTGCTAAGGAGCAATTTGTGTGGCTAGGGTTTAGGGTTAGGTCGGTTTCATATTGTGTAAGGAGTGTCTATCTACTGGTAAAGATAGTAGGGTGCATCTATGTAAAGTCAGTCCCCAGGCAGGGGGGGGGGGAGATACCCTCTGGGTAAGTCTCTCACGGTGGTGCGGCGTGTCCCAGCGTTTTCTGAGCTTGGCCTGGCGTGAACTCCGGTATATTGGCTGGATTTAGTTGTGATAGGTTCAGACCCCTCTGGTTCGGTGGCGTCTGGATACCCAGAGTGGTGAGCAATGATCTGAGCTCCTGGACGCTGTGTGCTCTGTGTGTGGTCCCTCCGTGGGATACGATGACTGCTCTTGGGGTTCCCCACTTGTAGGGGATATCTCTATTTCTCAGGAGCTGTAGGCTTGGTTGCATCTCCTTTCTCCATGCCATGGTGGTCCTGGTCAGGTCCGAGAAGATGGATAATGTTGATCCTTTAAAGTGTAAGGGGGTCTTTCCCCGGAGCCCCGCCATGGTCAGAGCCTTGTGTTGGAGTGATTGGAATTGGATTATGAGATCCATGGATGCGGTCGCAGGAGCTCAGGTAGGTTTTGGCAGCCTAAACATTCCGTCTAGCTGTACTGCCTTCGCTTGCTTAGGCGATAGGACAGTGTTCAAGAGACGTCTGATATAGTGTGGCGCCTCTGTTGCCCCCATTGAGTCGGGTATGCCCCTGACCTTTAGGTTGTATCTCCTGCGTTGGTCTTCCATAGCGTCCATTCTGTCTGTGGAGGATTTTTGGTGGTGCTGGAGGTTGGCCACTTGTTGTTCTACTGCTGTTAGCCGTGTGTTTTGGGTCGCCGGAGATATCCTCTAGCCTGTTGATTTTTGCGGTTGCTGTGTCTATAGCAGTTTTATAATATGCCATGTCTGCCGCGATATTTTTGCGTAGCTCGCTCAGCATTTGTTGAAGCAAGTCCGCTGTCACCAGTTCCCCTGGTTTGGATGTGGCTTTGGTGGGAGCTGGTGCTGAATTGGCAGTTGTTCCCATATCCAGGTCAGCAGTAAAGTCATCCGAGGAATATGAGTACAAGTCATCTGCCATCGCCATCTTGTCCCATGCGGCCTTAGTTGTGCCACGGAGCAAGTCTCCGATGTCTCGGCTCGTGGGGGCTTTATCTGCCCTTGTTTTCTTAGTTCTTTTGCCCATGGTGTTCCAGTATGCCTCTGGTGAGTGGGTCGTTCGTTTTTGGGGTTCTTATCCACCTTTTAAGCGTCAGTTTCTCAGGTTGAGACACGGAGCTCAGGGTTATGCGACTGACCTGATCCCCAGCTGGCTCCGCCCCCCGATATGAGTATATATTAATGATTAGCACTCAGGACTTGGAGCATTTCTGAAGTTCTTGTATGATTTGAAAGCCCTCTGTTATTTAACAGTTATCTGCAAGAGCCACTGTTCTTTTTCATGGGAATGATCATAATTTTAACCCTTTAAGGACCAAACTTCTGGAATTAAAGGGAATCATGACATGTCACACACGTCATGTGTCCTTAACCCCTTAAGGACACATGACGTGTGTGACACGTCATGATTCCCTTTTATTCCAGAAGTTTGGTCCTTAAGGGGTTAAGGGGTTAAACAAAAACCTGCAGTTGTTTGGGATCAGTACAGAAAGTTTAAAGGAACACTATTCCTATTCCAAATCTGTATTCCTAACGCTGTAATGTTCCTGTCCCAACTTGTAGGCAGTCCCTCGTCCCCCCCAATAGTGCGAAAAAGAAAGTTTTGCTTACCTTGTACCAGCCCGATGTTCCCCTGCTAAGCTCTCCTACCCAAGTGCCATCACAGAGAAGGCATGGCTTCCTCTGTGATATTCAATCCAGTGCTCCTCATATAGGAGCACCAGGGAACTAATGAGCATTTGCAGCTTATGCTGCACGCACATTCAAACCCTCCCATATGAATGCATTAAGTCAATGCTTTCCTCTTAGGTTTCTGTGTCATGTGACCTAGTTGATCAGTGCCTCGGAAGCACCTCATACTGACAGCCACAAAAGGAGGACTTAACTCTGCAATGCAAACATTGCACTTTCTCAAAAACTGCAATGTTTTGCCTTGCATGGTTACAGGGACAGGGACACTAGTCTGGAAATTCTCTTAGCTATGGATGACAGTTAATTCTAACTACAACAGACAACGTCTTATTGTTGTGTGACTAGGCATATGGGGAATACAGTAGATTGTCTGTCAAAACATCACGTTAATTATATTTGTACAACAACTATATGGCTATATGCTACCATGTTCTGAAGTAGGGATGGCCAAATGATAGATGCTTTCTCCGGCTTAAGTTTGGCAATGCATTATGGGAAATGTATTTCTACAACTGATGTGCTCTTTGGCCATCCCTGATGCAAAGCTTCCCAAACCAGACTACTATCCTTACCTGGAAGTATGGTACATAAATGGCACAGGCCAATGAATGGCTAAAGCCTTATTAAATGTCAGAAATATATGAATATAATATATATGAAAAGTCCTACTCCACTCTTCTCTTTTTTCTGTGAAATCTTTCTCAAGATATTTGAGAAAGGCCTGAATGGGCTAAAACATCAATCATACACTTATGTAACTTTATTGATGATTTATTAACCCCTTAAGGACTAAACTTCTGGAATAAAAGGGAATCCTGACATGTCACACATGTCATGTGTCCTTAAGGGGTTAAACATTTGAAGACCTCTGAGTGCAACCCTTCATTAGCCTTTATATATATATATATATATATATATATATATATATACATACACTAGAACATTATCATTCATAATTAAGCACTTCTCACATTACAATCAGATTAGCACATTCACATTTACCATTTTGATGCTACCTTACATGTCGTGTAATATGGTGTAATACGCTGGGGAAGAGACATACACCCATGTTTTAGTGCTCCCTTGATGCTGTTATCTTTGGGTTTGGGAGATCGATGGTCTTTTGCAGTTCAGAATAGGAAAGGTTTAGTTGTCTATTTTTGGATTACGTTCCTGGCTTTAGCCAATTGAATAGATATCAGAATCTTTAACGGAATCTTTTATCTGAATCCATTAACCTATTTATTTAACGGACCATTTCTTGCCTTCCCTCATTTTGGTGTGCTCTGACCTACAACAGCACATTAATATGACGCCAAATCCCCACTCCAGCAAGTGGTAATATTGCTTAGTGCAGTGTTTTCCAACCCAGTCCTCAAGGCACACCTACCAGTCCAGGATTTAAGGATTACCCAGTTTTGTTTAGAAAAAAAAGAAAAAACACCTTAGACAAAACTGGGTAATCCTTAAATCCTGGACTGGTAGGTGTGCCTTGAGGACTGGGTTGGGAAACACTGGCTTAGTGTACAGATGTTGAACTTATATTTCCCAGCTTTTATCAGGCTACAACTCTTCTATATCTCTGCCACCCTCCTCTGTCTGAAACTGATGCTGACGGGCCATATAAACAAAGCAGTAAGTAAACTAATGCAGAAAGGCAAATTATGCAAATCAAACTAAGATTGCTTCCTCCACTAGGTAAGCATTCAGATTTGTGACAGTTCCCCTTTAATTGTGTTTATTATTTCATGAAATGTGAATTTTTAATTTCATAATGTTAAATTGTCTGCATGTGCATAATTTAAAGACACAGCCATGAGAATCTGGTAATTACTAAGCCGCCTGGTGGGTACTTAGAATTAATACAGTTTTATTGAAGACGTACGCTCATTTGCTGTTAATGCCCAATTTTCACCATACCAGTAGATGTGATCCTGGGGTAATGCAGATTTCATTTCAGTTGCAGGAAACATTGACGGCTTGCAAACTTATCAATAATTCATCTATGGCAATTATCTCGGAGTCAGATAAACACAGAGCATTTATCCACGTCAGCACTTAGATTCTCTGTACACATTAGTCTGTAAAACCACATGCACACCACATTAAAGAAAACACCACTTTTTTTATTATTTATATTTATTATTAGATGAAAATATAAATAATAAAAATATTGCATCAGACTATTAAATTTTAAATGCAGATTGCAATGGTTTTTCCAGGCACACTGTTAATGAATTGTAAGATGTCTTGGCGCTAATTATCACATTTACCTGCTGAGCCCCACAACCATGTGTTAACTGTGCAGTAAGCTCTTTCTTATAATGAGTATATTTCAGATCACTGTGCGGTTCATATGCTCACAGGGTTTCTCAACCTGTTTTAGTCAATAACTACTTGTAAGAGGTTTTTTTTTTCAGCCAAATATCTAATATTTTAGACTTAATGGATGGTTATTTAAGTCAAAGCACCTAATATACATTAAATGCGCAGTCATTGTGGCCAAATATTAAACAGAGTTATCGGCCATTATATCACCAAACTAGATGGTCGTTCCAGGGTACTCCACTCCATTACCTCTAATAGCAATAGAATGGTACATCTTCATAGGGCACTGCACTCTAATTCTCTCAATATCGGCAGAAGGAGTAGTCTTTCCACTTAAATACCCTTACGGGATTATGTACTAAAGTAAAAATTCAGAATTGCAATAGAACTGAACGTGTAACTGACTAAAGAGAAAATTTTCAATTCAGCTATTTGGACCTTAAATTTGAAATTCACCTTCACGTCCCTAGAGCTTGTCCCAAACCCTACTCCCAAGCTAAGGTGGACAGGGACGGTTGATAACACAACCTTGTAGGTTCACCGGCCACCAAAAGCGGCACAGGCAAAGTTACACTACCTATTATACCCTAACCTGTTATATATTTACTTCTAGCTCTTGTATTAATTAAGATAAAATGTAAAAATTGTGCTACCGCCTGCTACAGTTCGTCACACCACTGTTATATTGTATCTTCATTTACGGTGCATGCAGCTGTTGTTGTGACACTGCCTGCTTTTGTGTTTGAACTTGCACTTCAAAAATAAAGAATAAAAAAAAAATTAAAAAAAAATTGAAATTCACCTTGAATTCTCACTTTAGTGAATAACAATGTATGTTTTAATGGGATACTCTAAGCACAAAGCAGGAGATAGGCAATTCTAAATCAAACAGAATGTGCAACAAAGAAAGTTTAAACATTAGGTCTCTCTTCACAGGAAGTATTTATAAAGGATGTGCAAGTCACATGCAGAGAGGATTGACTAGAGCTGCAAACAGTGATTTAAGCCCCAAATTGCAGTGAATTAAGCAGTGAGACTTTAGGGGTATAATCTATACACCACAACTGCTTCATTAAGTTAAAGTAAAAACCCAAGGGAAGAGTATAGAATATTTGATACACTACTAACCTCAACATCTGAGGAAAGGGATTTAGGGGTAATTATTTCAGATGACTTAAAGGTAGACAGACAATGTAATAGAGCAGCAGGAAATGCTAGCAGAATGCTTGGTTGTATAGGTTGTATAGGGAGAGGTATTAGCAGTAGAAAGAGGGAAGTGCTCATGCCATTGTACAGAACACTGGTGAGACCTTGCTTGGAGTATTGTACGCAATACTGGAGACCGTATCTTCAGAAGGATATTGATACTTTGAAAGAGTTCAGAGAAGGGCTACTAAACTGGTTCTTGGATTGCAGGATAAAACTTACCAGGAAAGGTTAAAGGATCTTAACATGTATAGCTTGGAGGAAAGACGAGACAGGGGTGATATGATAGAAACATTTAAATACATAAAGGGAATCAACACAGTAAAGAGGAGACTATATTTAAAAGAAGAAAAACTACCACAACAAGAGGACATAGTCTTAAATTAGAGGGACAAAGGTTTAAAAATAATATCAGGAAGTATTACTTTACTGAGAGGGAATTGCATGCAAGGAATAGCCTTCCATCTGAAGTGGTAGAGGTTAACACAGTGATGGAGTTTAAGCATGCCTGGGATAGGCATAAGGTTATCCTAGACTTAAAGCGACACTGTCATGGCCAAATCCCGTTGTTTTTTTTAAACTCCCTCCCGACTCAACTACATCGAATTGACCCCCTAGTCACCCCCAAATGCCCCTCAGCCCCCCATATTACCTAGTTTTTAAACTTTATTTTCTGCCCGGACCTAGGTTCTGGGCGCCACCATCTTTGTGTGGATAGATAAAGGCCCTGTGGGAAACGTCATCTGCCCACACTAGATAGCGCTGTGAAATTCCCGCACATGCCCAGTTAAACACTTGGGCATGCAAACTGGAATTTCATCTATTCATTCATTCGTCAGAAAGACGAATGAATGAATAGAAATGTCAGACGAACAAACAAACACTGAATATCAGTTTATTACCAGGCGGGTGCTACCGGCGCGCAGCTCCCTCCTTGTAAAATGTAAAAATAGAAGCGGCAGGGAGCCACTCCCCGCCACTTCCTAAGCCCCCCATGTCCTCTCTCACTCTATGGGGGTCAAAATGACCCCCATAATAGCATAATGGAGATTTAAATCTCCATATGCCGCAAGTAGGGGCATTCATTAGAATGAAATTCCTATACAAACAAAGTCCCGAATTGTGTCCTAACATGAATGAACAAACTGTTCTCATTCTGTTAGGATGAAATTCGGCAGTTTCGCCGGCGTTCTGTCTAAGTGACAGGACGTTTGGGAAAAGTGAAGGGAAGCATCGCGGGAACACGAAGGAAAGATGAGAATTATGGGAAAATGTATCTGACCACCGGAAATGAAGCACACTTTGCTTCTCCGCTGGTCAGAGATGGTCAGGCGTAGGAAACCTCCATAAGACAAATAGTCCCTACTTTGTCTTATGTTTTAAAGAAAACTAGATCAGACAGGAAGAAATGAAGAACAGATCCTGACAGAGGGAGAGAAGAGGAATCGATTAAAGAAAGGTAAGTTCGGCATGACAGTGCCGCTTTAAGATAAAGCCAGGGACTAATGAAAGTATTTAGAAAATTTGGCAGACTAGATGGGCCAAACAGTTCTTATCTGCCGTCACATTCTATGTTTCTTTGTTGTTGTTTTGGTGCCTATAGTATCCTTTTAATGAATCTCTTTTGGTGTATAGATCATGCCCCTTCAATCTCACTGCTCAATTCTCTGCCAAATCACTTTTGTTTTGCGTTATGCAGCCCTAGTCAAACCTATCTTGCTGTGACTCAAGCAGCCTACATGAAAAATTGGTTTAATTTTAATCAGATCTTACACAGTGTATTTACTTTAAACATCTTTATTTCTTTATCTGTAACTTGAACTTTATCACACACAGGCAGCTCCTGCAGGGTCTAGCAGGAATTTAGAAGAGCAAAAGATAAGAAATCCTAAATTAAACACACTGTGCAATAAATAGGTCTCTCTTTACAGGAAGTGGAAACTGTAGATGACTAGAGCTGTACGAAGAAAGCGCATTAACTTATAAATGACAGATAATTGAACAGTTATACTGCAGGCTATAAAAACCACTTGATTCAGCTGAAGTTGTTTTGATGCTTATAGTGTCCCTTCAAGTTTTAAAGGGACACTATAGTCACCTGAACAACTTTAGCTTAATGAAGCAGTTTTGGTGTATAGAACATGCCCCTGCAGCCTCACTGTTCAATCCTCTGCCATTTAGGAGTTAAATCCCTTTGTTTATGAACCCTAGTCACACCTCCCTGCATGTGACTTGCACAGCCTTCCATAAACACTTCCTGTAAAGAGAGCCCTATTTAGGCTTTCTTTATTGCAAGTTCTGTTTAATTAAGATTTTCTTATCCCCTGCTATCTTAATAGCTTGCTAGACCCTGCAAGAGCCTCCTGTATGTGATTAAAGTTCAATTTAGAGATTGAGATACAATTATTTAAGGTAAATTACATCTGTTTGAAAGTGAAACCAGTCTTTTTTCATGCAGGCTCTGTCAATCATAGCCAGGGGAGGTGTGGCTAGGGCTGCATAAACAGAAACAAAGTGATTTAACTCCTAAATGACAGTGAATTGAGCAGTGAAATTGCAGGGGAATGATCTATACACTAAAACTGCTTTATTTAGCAAAAGTAATTTAGGTGACTATAGTGTTCCTTTAACAAAATACCAGCTCTGTGTAGTAAGAGTAAGTAGTCCCACTGGAGAGAATGGGAATCTACATTCGGGGTACTAAAAAACAAGCATGGAGTTGTAACTGTTTAAAATCAAATATATTTCTACAGCACTCATTATACCTCTCAACATGTTATTATCCTTCGAAGAAATTACCTGGAAGTAGTTTTAGAGGGATAGAGAACTCGCAGAATAGTGTAAAGAAGAGACCGGATTCTACTTAACACTGCAGCTTCACTAGTAATGTCACACACCGAGTATGGTTGTAATTGATACCGGAGAAACTGACGGAAGCCAAGCACAGAGAGATGGACACAGGTTTCTTCAGGAAGGAAGAGATTCTTTATTGGATCACCGATCGGGACTCAGAGGGACTAGCGTCACCAAAATACCACAAGTTCTGAGTCCCGGACAATAGTGCAGGCTCCTTATATAGGCACATAACTCCTCCCATATTAAGCTCCACCCGCACATTCTCTTAACCAATCAACACAAATGAGAATTAACTTCCTGTTTGACCGCATGGCTTGTCCAGCACAATGGAGGAGGGGGAATACTACATCCTGTATTCTTGCACATGCTCCGTACACTACTGATCGTATCTTGCCTCGTGCAACCAACTGATCGATACGTCAGCATATGCACGTACACATGCCACGTGGTAATCTCGGCCTACTAAATTTATTTTTACCGAGATTCCACCACATTCCCCCCTTTGATGCCTCTTGATATTTCACAATTGCTTGAGGCATCACTTAACCTTGGTTTGCATACACCGCAAGTTACCTTGAACCAGACCAGACTTATCTTATGATGTGAATCTTTTAACACTCATCTTCCTGCATTGGTTCTCCCTGATCTAGAGCCTTATACTTATAAATCGCCATTATCTGTGCAGCAGCCTTCCTCTCTGCTATATTTTCTATCAGGCTTTGCACAGACCTAACTACTAAGGGTATAAGACACGGCAGGAGTAGACACAACATTAAAATCAGTAGGACTCCACCTACCACTGCCTTAAGCCCTCCAAACCACTCATACCAGCTACCAAACCAACTACTTGGATTATACCCTTTCCATACCTGAGTAGGCACATGCGCTAGTTTAACCATATGGCTAGTAAGCTCAGCTATTGCTTGCCCTTCGTCATCTATTTGAAGACAGCAATTGCTCAGGTTAAACTTCCCACATACACCTCCCTCTACTGCCAAAAGGTAATCCAAGGCTAATCTATTTTGGTAGACTGCTGTCCTCATCCTGGTGTTATGCTTCGCTAGAAGATTGAGCGCTTGTGATGTCTCGTTGGTGATAATCTCAACCACCGCCTGTAATCTTATAATTCGGTTGAGCATATAAATAGGGGTTCTATAACCAAAGGTACCATCTTCTGCCCACGTGGCTGGCCCATAATAATCTATAATACGCTGGGGAGGCCATTCATTATCTTCCCAGGCGCCTATCTCTATGGGTCCCCTTTTCTTCCTATGATTCACATCATACACTTTAACACCTAAAGTCTCACCTGTTTCAATCGGTAACAAGAAGAAGGATGGTTTGAGCATACCCAACACACATGCCCCTTCCCAGTCCTGTGGCAACTCCGAATAGGCTTTCTTACCACAGATCCAGTACAAATTTGCTGGGGCTCTCCAGGTAGATGTGATGGATAAATCAAACCACACATCCTTTAAATTGGCGTATCTAGCAAACGGGTTAGATGGTTCTGAGACATTTGAAGCCGACCACCAAGTTGTATTCTTTGTATCATCATCATAAGCTTTTTGCCCTAGACAAGTTAATTCTCCTACAGAAGTATTATACATTATTCCTTTCCTTGCTATGCAAACATAACCTATGATGGAGGTCTTTAATCTCCACTCAGATTTACCTCTAACACTCATATGATAATCGGCTTGTGTAGATATTAGTTGGTCAACTGCCTCAGAACCGGACATTACCTCCTTTGCTTCCCAAGGCCATTGGTCTCCCATGTTAGTGCCTCCACACACATAGCAGTTGGTAACATTAAGACTACCGGCAATACTTTCGGCTAAATCAATAAACAGGTTTTTAGCATTATGGGGGATCTTATTATCTATACTCATCTCTTCATAAAAGGAATGGTATACTTGATGAGTCTGGGAGGATACCGTATCAGTCTCTATCCCTATAAATAATACTGTCCCAGGATCTAAACCCGTCCCGTATATTTGAAACCCAAATAAATTGCCATACTTGTCTAAGAACTTATCGGGGTTATTTATAAGTATATGGATGGGATTACTGTAATGCCTTAACTATGGTATCCTCTTACTTCCTGGTTCCACGGAGCCTAGCCACACCCCTGTATGACACGGTCTGCCTATTTAATCTGACTGCACCAGCTGATCAAGGCTGGATTATTGAACTACGTTCCTTACTCACAACCCGGCTACAACTTCGTTGTGAAAGCCTCTGCTACCAGACCGGACTGAAAGACTCTGCAAAGTTCCCTTCACCTCTCCTCATCCACGACTAAAGATTAAACACTCTTCATACGCCTCTGAGGAGATCTCGGGAACCAGTGTTCTATATGCCGGAAGCTAAGTAAAACCAATGTGATAAGAGTTGCATCTAAAAGCTGTTATTACCTGTCTCCAAAAGTCCTTCGGTAAAAACAATCCCGTTACAGCTAACTTCAATTCATACTTCATATCAGTTATCTGCATCTGTCTTGCTTCAGTTAAAGTATGGAACAGCTATTGTAATTACTTATCACCTAAACCGTTGATTCTACTAAGAGACTCTTTATTGATTCAGTGTCTGCAATTTACTATCGTTTACTCCTTAAAGCTACAGTGCCTGTAATTGTGGACTTCAGTTATCATTTACTACTTAAAGCTACAGTGCCTGTAATTGTGGACTTCAGTTATCATTTACTACTTAAAGCTACAGTGCTTATAATTGTGGACTTCAGTTATCATTTACTACTTAAAGCTACAGTGCCTGTAATTGTGGACTTCAGTTATCATTTACTACTTAAAGCTACAGTGCCTGTAATTGTGGACTTCAGTTATCATTTACTACTTAAAGCTACAGTGCCTGTAATTGTGGACTTCAGTTATCATTTACTACTTAAAGCTACAGTGCCTGTAATTGTGGACTTCAGTTATCATTTACTACTTAAAGCTACAGTGCTTATAATTGTGGACTTCAGTTATCGTTTATTACTTAAAACTACAGTACCTGTAAATTGGAATTAAAGTCAATACCTTTTACTTTTTATAATAAATATTCAAACTATACGAAATCTGCAGTTGTGTTCCTTCATAACAAATGTTTAGACGTGACAATTACATTCCATAGACTTACAATATGGGCTGGTAGGCAACTTAGTCACTATCATGTCTTTGTCTACTGTCTGTCCCCAAGTCGCCCACCCCACACAAGACCAATATGGGCAAAAGTTATAGTCTTTATTTGGGCATCTAGGACTCACATATTTATTTTTACTACTGGGACAAATATATTTATCATTAGACCCATACGTCCTCTCCCATCTAAGATCCCCACATACATTCCACGGCTTTCTACCACTCGATATTGCTTTACACGCATCAAATAGCAGAACACCCGAAGAATGTACGGATTCTAACACCGTCTTATTAATTAGGGTCCCCTGAGGATCTCCATTCCTGAGAGTCAACCAAATTGTACGAGGTTGATACTCCGGACTGAAGCACTTAGGTTCTCCTACTCCTAAATGGCACACACTATAGTCTATATTTAGGTATCTACATCTCGATACATCTCCTTTACACTCGTATTGTGAATGCCAAATTAGGGTTTGGGAAATATGGTTACCTGTTCTCGTAGTCTTAATGCATACCTCACAGCTAGGAGTGTCGGTACCTCTACCTTCCTGAATATAAAAACACACATAAATAAACACTATCATCAACACATCTTTCGCCGTCATCCTCAGTCTTCGTCCGTGCGAAGGCACCTCAGCTTCCAGGATGTAAGGGCTGCAGGGAATGGAGTTCTGCTCGTCTTCACAGGAGTCCCTTCGAGACTTTCCCTGGCTTATATACTATACGTCGGTGGGCGGACAGGCTTTATTATGGCCGTCTAAAAACACTCACTTCACCAAATCCCTGTAACAATAAAATTTGTAATCCACAATAGTTCCTCGTTACTCCGACTGAGTAGTGCGTTTTAACCAGATCTTGCAGGGATTCTCTGGATCTGCTGTAACTTGCCAAGAATCGACTGCTGCTGGTTTAACCCTGGAGTGATGTATCCACGGAGTCACTTCGGCTACTTTTATCGCTGTAGGGGTAGACAAAAGAACAACATAAGGACCTCTCCACTTGGGCCCTAACGGTACATTATTCCACTCTTTAATCCACACTTGATCTCCTGGATGATAACTATGAACAGGGGGATAAATATTCACAGGTAATCTATCTTGTACCCATTTCTGTACCTCCTCCATAGTCTTACCCAACTCTACAACCTGCTGAGGGATAATTCCTTCTCCCAACTGACTCAAATCCCCCCTTAAGTTACCAAGTACGGGAGGTGGTCGCCCATACATGATTTCAAAAGGAGAGAGGCCCATCCTTCTGGTAGGGGTACTGCGGATTCGCAATAGAGCTATGGGTAAGAGAACGTTCCACTTAAGTTGGGTTTCCTGACACATTTTAGCCAACTGGTTCTTAATAGTTCTATTCATTCTCTCTACCTTGCCAGAACTCTGGGGTCTATATGCAGTATGAAGCCTCCACTTTATACCAAGCATATGAGTCAGTTGTTGTAGGCACTGATGAACAAAAGCTGGACCATTGTCCGATCCTATAGAACAGGGTAGTCCATATCGGGGTATTATTTCTCGTAGCAGGAATCTCACAACTTCTCCTGCTTTCTCTGTACGAGTAGGACATGCTTCTACCCAGCCTGAATAGGTGCACACAATTACCAGCAGGTAACGATGTCCACCCGATTTAGGCATCACTGTAAAGTCAATTTGTAAATCGGACATGGGGAGTCCCCCCATAAACTGGACTCCTGGTGGCTTTACTGGTCCTTGTCTTGCATTATTTTTAGCACACGTTACACATCTTCGTACAATGGCCTGAGTCAAGTTGGACAATCTTGGTATGTAGAAATGTTTTCTGAGAGATTCTTCTGTGCTGTCTCTCCCAGAATGTGTCCCGTTGTGATAATTTTGGACAATTTCTACCGCTAGTGATGCTGGTATGACTATTCTTCCATCTTCTAGCTGATACCACTTGTTCTCCAAATACTTTCCTGGTTCAGTCTTTAACCACTCCTCTTCTTGAGCTGTATAAACTGGAGTCCATTGGGACAGTGGAGTTGGTATAAGAGCAGCTATATGCCCCACATATTCCTGTCTTCCTGATTCAGCAGCACGCTTAGCTGCACTATCTGCCATCCGATTTCCCTTGGTTACATCACCATCTCCTCTCAGATGCGCCCGACAATGTATGATACCGACTTCTTTCGGCTCCCACACTGCTTCCAATAGTTGTAGGATTTCAGCTGCGTATTTGATTTCTTTGCCTTCTGAATTCAGTAGTCCTCTTTCTTTATACAAAGCTCCGTGGGCATGAGTGGTTAAAAACGCATACTTGGAGTCCGTGTAGATGTTCACTCTTAAACCTTCAGCCAATTGTAACGCTCGTGTCAGTGCTATCAATTCTGCCTTTTGTGCTGATGTTCCTTTCGCCAGTGGCCGAGCTTCTATCACCTTGTCTATTGTTGTTACTGCATATCCTGCATAGCGGATCCCTTCTTTCACATAACTACTGCCGTCGGTATAATATTGAACATCGGGGTTCTGGATGGGAAAATCACGTAGATCTGGTCTACTTGAGAATACTTCATCCATTACTTCCAAACAATCATGTTGACTTTCAGTAGGTTGGGGCAAAAGGGTAGCTGGATTTAAGGTGTTTACAGTCTCTAAATGCACTCTTGGGTTTTCACACAACATTGCTTGATACTTGGTCATACGGCTGTTACTAAACCAATGATTTCCTTTGTAATCCAACAACGTCTGTACTGCATGTGGGACTCGTACATAAAGTTCTTGACCCAGAGTGAGTTTATCGGCTTCAGCTACTAGCAGGGCGGCTGCAGCTACGGCTCTTAGACAAGGTGGAAGTCCGCTGGCCACTGCATCCAATTGCTTAGACATGTAGGCAACAGGTCTTTGCCATGATCCCAACCAAGTACTGTGTCAATACTCCCACAGCCATTCTTCTTTGCTCGTGTACATACAGGTAGAATGGTCGTGTGTGATCAGGTAGACCTAATGCTGGGGCACTCATCAAAGCCTTCTTCACATCTTCAAATGCCGTTTGTTGTTCTTGAGTCCATAAGAAGGGGTCGTGCTCTGTACCTTTGATAGCTGCATACAGAGGTTTTGCCAGTATCGCATAGCTGGGAATCCATATCCTACAGAAGCCTGCTGCCCCCAAGAATTCTCGCACTTGTCTTCTATTCCTGGGTATTGGTATTTGGCAGACAGCTTCTTTTCTCTCTGGCCCCATAATCCTTTGACCTTCAGAGATATGGAATCCCAGATATTTGACAGTTGGCAAACACAACTGAGCCTTCTTTCTAGACACCTTGTATCCTGCCTTCCAGAGAATGTGTAGTAGATCGTGCGTTGCTTGCTGACAGATTTCTTTTGTAACTGCTGCTATCAACAAGTCATCTACATATTGTAACAATACACACTCTCCTGGGATGGACTCGAAATCCAGTAGATCTTGACTTAGGGCTGAACCAAATAGGGTAGGTGAATTTTTAAACCCTTGGGGCAGTCTTGTCCAAGTCATTTGGCGTTTTGAGCCCGTTACAGCGTTCTCCCATTGGAAAGCGAAAATACATTGACTTTCTGCGGCAATTCGGAGGCAAAAGAAGGCATCTTTGAGGTCTAAGACTGTAAAGTAAGTAGCCCCGCCCGGAATTAAAGCAAGCAGGTTATATGGATTGGGTACAACTGGATGTATACTAACAACCGCATCATTGACTGCTCTCAAGTCCTGCACAGGTCGATACTCATCTGTACCGGGCTTTTGAACAGGCAGCAATGGGGTGTTCCAGGGGGAAGTACAGAATTTTAGGATACCATACCGTATGAACTTATCCAGATAGGATTGGATGTTCTTCTTAGCCTTCTGCGGGATGTGGTATTGTCTTAGGCTCACTGGATAAACCCCAAGTTTTAGTTCGATTTTTATAGGTGGAATATTGCGGGCCAGTCCTGGTGGGTTGTTCTCTGCCCAAACTCCTGGTATGTTAAATAATGTCTCATCACTCCTAGGGTTTTGGCTAGTCAACGCTGTATAAAGTCGCCACTCTTCTTCCTTTGGTACGGATAATGTCATGATACCTGAAGGTCCATTAAACTTTAAAGATGTTGTTCCATTTGGTAGGAACGTAATCTGCGCTTGTAACTTAGATAGCATATCACGTCCCAGCAATTGGACTGGACATTCAGGCATATAAAGGAATTGATGTTTTACTACGTGGCCTCCCAATGTACAGAGTCGACTTTTAAGAACCGGTTTTTCAGCACTTCTTCCAGTTGCTCCTATCACAGTAATAGTCCTTCCAGATGGAGGAGCAACTAGATTAGTCACCACTGAGTGTTCAGCACCAGTGTCGATCATGAACGCACTCCTTTTTCCCCCTATTGATACATCGACCATAGGCTCCGCTCGACCAAGGGGGATGGAGCCCGGTCGGTATCAATAGTCCTCCATGACCGTGTCAGCCAATCCTACAAAGTCCCTACCTTCTCTATCGCGGGACCTTTGCGCTGCTGGAATATACCTGTCTTCCCTAACACTTCCTCTGTTCCCATTATTCCCTCTATTACCATTACTCCCTCCGGGGCCTCCTCTACCTCTCGCTCTGCCTCTAAAGTTTCCATAACCTGCCCTGGGTTGGTCTCTCTCGTACTGCTCTCTTTGTGGACATTCGTTCCTCCAATGCCCTTCTTCCTTGCAATACGCGCACTGATTCCTACTCAAAGGCTCCCTACTCCATCTACTATCGCCTCTATCTGGGCCCCGTCTATCTACGCCTGCGATCGCTACCGCTAGCATATCAGCCTTTCTACGCATCTTGCGCTCCTCCTCTTTCTTACTTTCTGTTTCCCTATTCATGTATACCTTATTCGCTACCTCCATTAGTTGGGTGATGGACATACCTGCAAACCCTTCTAACTTTTGTAGCTTGCGCTTAATATCTCCGTAAGCTTGGCTGACAAAGGCGGAGTTCACCATTCGGGAATTGTCTGCGTCTTCCGGATTAAAGGGGGTATACAAGCGATATGCCTCCAATAATCGGTCATAAAAGACACTGGGCGCTTCATCACTTTTCTGAATCACCTCAACTGTCTTCGACATGTTAATAGCTTTCTTTCCTCCGGCTTTCATGCCAGCAATTATAGCGTCTCTATAGGCTCTGAGTTGAACCATATCAGCACCATTTACATTCCAATCGGGATCGGTGTTGGGATAATGTGTTGCGGCCCATGCTGATGGATTGGCTTGGTTTAAAGTACGGGCTTTATCCTCTAGTGCTTTAATGGCCGCTTGATTAATTCTTGTCCTTTCCTCATTGTTGAATAAAGTCATTAATAACTGCTGGCAATCAGCCCATGTCGGGTTATGTGTCTGTACTATTGAGGTGAACAGATCAGTCATAGCTTGTGGTTTCTCAGTATACGAGGAATTGTGGGTCTTCCAATTTAAAAGATCGGTTGTCGTGAATGGGACATATACAAAGACTGGGTCAGCATGTGCCATTTGGCCTGCGGCATCGATATAGGCTGGCCCAGGATTCAGACGAAGAGGCATCTGATAGTGTTTTAATTGTTGGGCACCGGTCAACTGTCGGGTCTGTATGGGGCTACGTGGAGGGGCGTCAGTCATAGGTTCCAGTCGGGGAGAAATAGGGTATGGGGATGTGGGAGCTTGGTTTTGGGAAAAGGTTGTAAATAAAACACTTCGAGCCGAGCTAGATGAAGCTTGACCGGAAGTCTGAAGTGGCGCCAAATCAGGATATTCGTTTTTAATGGGGGTTGGTTCTGATTCCGGAAGGGGAGATTTAGTACGAGGGGGGGTGGATCCTGTACTGGAGGAGGAAGCGGAAGTGGATGGGGGTAATGAGGGGAGGGTTGCAGGACTTCCTGCATTTGCGTCACTTCCTCTTAACGGAAAGTAAGGGGGCGGCAAAGGGATCTCGGACTCAGGGGGCGTGTCCAAAATGGGCCTAACACCAGTCCTAGTGGACAAACAAGTCCTAGCTACCATGAGGCGACATTGCTCCTCGTGGCATGTCTGGAGCCATTTTGGCGAGTCATTTACGGCCTGTCTCCAACAATCAATATAAGGGAACTGGCCGTAAAGTTCAGGCCTACCCGATACAGCCACGTGTAAGCGCTGTACCAGAGTTGGATCCAAACTGCCACGTGGCGGCCATGCCGCAACCAAAGTAGGCCACTCCCTAGTACACAAAGTGACCAAACGTACAGGAGACATTTTAACCCCAAAATCACAAGTTTTGAATCCCTTTTTAAAATTCTTCACCATACAACCTAAGGGATCCGGAATCGTTGACTGCGACGCACCCATACTTAACAATGGAACGTCGTCGACAACGAATACTATACACGGGTACTTATTCAACAGTCACACCCGTTTCCTCTGGCAACAGCACCACGTGGTACGGTTACCAAGTAAAACGTGCACAATAACAATAAACACTCAGGGAATTCCCGTACACACACAGCTGTTACACCAGTCACTAGATAATCAATATTATGCCCTTTGGCGAAACTATACAGTCACCCACGCTATAATTCTCTATATACGAATTACCCGTCTATGACACACCCCAGTAACATCGTCTTTTACAAATAGCGGTTACAGTACGGTTAGCATAGGTCAAAGCACAAGTTAAGGTCACAATACAATTATTAGTGGTTATGGTGTTAAACATGCAATGGACGACAATGATTAGTACTTATATACAGTGTCAGTAAATATACAGGGTTATGGTACCGTGCACTATAATACAGCAACACACTATTAACACTCTCGCTAGACGGCTGAGCTCGCGCTATCTAACAAGATATACACTTTACTAAACAATCTTTAACACATTTACAATTCCCAACTAAACTATTGGCCAGTACCTTGAATGGACTACCTAAAACGATATACACCCGTTTTGGTTAGCCACACTGCCCAATCACCACATATAGCGAGCTAGAGAACCGAATTTACACAGGCGCCTCTTAGTCGCACTATCAAAAGTCTAGTGGGTTCCAAATTTACACGCCTTCCCACTTAGCCCAGATAGGTTGAGAGCTAGCGAACCGAATTTACACAGGCGCCGCTTAGTCTCCCGGTCCCTCCGACCTAGCGAACGTAATATACACCCTAGAACGCTAGTCTAGACAAGACACCGGTGTCCGGCTAGGGCTATTTACACCAGGACCCCGCCTGACTAACAAAATCAAACGGTCTGACTAAAGAGCGTTCGATCGAGCGGTGCGCCTTCGCTCCTTCCCTCCGACAGAGGGGGCAGATACACAGATTTAAACCCCTTTGGGCCTACCGCACAATCGGTATACCCCTAGTGGGTCCTGCCGTCTAAAACAGCAGTTGTCTTACCTCCTCGTTCCTGAACCTGAGTTCACACTCATCGACGGGGACACCCCAGCACTTCTCACGTAGAGGCCGATGATCTCCTGGACAACAGACCAGTGGCGCCGAGACGAAGGGAGGTCCACGCAGAAGTTCAGGGGTGCAGCCGTAGAGAACGTGGGCAAAGATAGACCGTCTCACGCCTCTGCCTCTCAGCTACCGTTGAACGATGAGCTTCCCGGCCAATGCACCAAATGATACCGGAGAAACTGACGGAAGCCAAGCACAGAGAGATGGACACAGGTTTCTTCAGGAAGGAAGAGATTCTTTATTGGATCACCGATCGGGACTCAGAGGGACTAGCGTCACCAAAATACCACAAGTTCTGAGTCCCGGACAATAGTGCAGGCTCCTTATATAGGCACATAACTCCTCCCATATTAAGCTCCACCCGCACATTCTCTTAACCAATCAACACAAATGAGAATTAACTTCCTGTTTGACCGCATGGCTTGTCCAGCACAATGGAGGAGGGGGAATACTACATCCTGTATTCTTGCACATGCTCCGTACACTACTGATCGTATCTTGCCTCGTGCAACCAACTGATCGATACGTCAGCATATGCACGTACACATGCCACGTGGTAATCTCGGCCTACTAAATTTATTTTTACCGAGATTCCACCACATAATGATACTTCCCATACTGGTCTGGCAATACAATATTTAGATAGTTTTATTCTTTATACCTGACCCCCAAGGAGTGAGTCTTAATTTCATGACACAATTCATTGTTTATCTCCACTGATGTGAATTCAATCTGAAAGGCTCTCATCAAGAATAAACTACGTGTTACATAACATATAACTTCATTCTGCTTGTCTGTATTAAAGTGTAAAAATCTGTTAACTTGGGTGTTAATTCAGTCCAAGGACAACAAATACTCCAGAACAGAAGCACAAGGGAGCTGTAGGCTGGCTGAAAACATAGGGCCCCTGGCACAGTTAAGCCCAAGCTATAGCTAAATCAGGATACAGGAAAGGACCTTGTCTGCTATGGAGCTAGGAGCAATGTAACAACCGAGCATATCATAAGGGACATGATGAACAAGGGCACATACAACCACGTTTATGATGTCAGAGACACAGGGGTAATTGTTTTATTCTATTTTCTCCTTCTTTTTTTTTTTTAAAACCCAATTTTTGCCAAAACTTATTATTTACCGCTCCTTTTGTATTTTTTGTTTTGCATGTTTTTTTGCCCAGAATGTATCAATCCCAGTTTATAAAAAGTGCACTTTTTCCTAACTTTTTCTTTTTCTGCTCCTGTCAGATGGGTGAGTTTTCTTTGACAGGTAAACAGCTTTCACATTCTTACTTTTTTGGTCAGTGTATAAAAAAGATAATTTAAACTGTGACGGACAGATTCATGGGACAAATCAGACAAGCAGGAAGCTCACTATCCCTTTATAGGGCATTTATATTATGAATACAAGTACATATGTTCAATCTGTTAGCCGCACTGTTATCCTATAAGAGCTACACATTTTCTTACACCGCTTTATGTATGCCCACAAACATAGACCATGCCCCCGATCCCTCGGGTTAAGGAATGCCCATGGCATAAACCAGGAGCCAGCAGGTTATGCCAAGACTGAGCCTGACACTATTAAATTGTGAATTGCGATAAACTCACAATCAAATTGCTAAATGATTTTTAAAAAACAACCAGGCTGTAAAACACAAACTGCTCCTATATATCATATTCAACTAGTTTGCTCTAGTTTTTAATGGTGCATTTCTTTATACTATGTAGCACTGGAAGGCTGTGTTATGGTACATGGAGTCCTGCCATTCTGTTCATTAGTGTTGTGTGATTTGACACCCTCCAATCCATGACATCACAGGTGAAAACTATACTCACCCTGATCCTCTCAAAACACTTCACACATGAAGTGCTTACACTGTATAGCTGATATTTTGCTGGCTGTCTCTTACCATTATACAAGACAAATGCATGTGCAGCCATGAGTAGTTTATTTTATAGGGGAGAAAAAACCCATAAATGAAACTACTTAGAAAACTAAAAGAAGATGACTGATGATACTTTTGACAGCTGGACTACATGTCCCTTAACCCCTTAGTGACCAGACCCACTTTTTCAATTTTCTTACATTTCTGCTGTGTTTATGTTTAGCTGTAATTTTCCTCTTACTCATTTACTGTACCCGCACATATTATATACAGTTTGTCTCGCCATTAAATGGTCCATCTAAAGTTACCATTATTTTCATCATCTCATATAATTTACTATAAAAAAAAATGATAAAATATGACGAAAAAATGTAAAAACACCTTTTCTAACTTTGACCCCCAAAATCTGTTACGCATCTACAACTGCCAAAAAAACACCCATGCTAAATAGTTTCTAAATTTTGTCCTGAGTTTTGAAATTCCCAATGTTGACATGTTCTTAGCTTTTTTTTGGAAAGTTATAGGGCAAAAAGTACAAGTAGCACTTTGCTATTTCCAAACCATTTTTTTTCAAAATTAACACAAAATTAAAGTTACATTGTAACACTGATATCTGTCAGGAATCCCTGAATAGCCCTTCACATGTATATATTTTCTAAAAGTAGACAACCTAAGGTATTAAAATTGGGTTTTTTTTAACTCTTTTTTTTTTTCATGCAACCATTTTACCACCAATCTATGCCAAAATAAAAAGAAATAATAATAATTTGTGATTTGTTTGACACACATAGCAATTTCAAGAATACATGTACGGAGAACTTTAAGGTTTACTGCCAAAGAACATGGCATGTGATATGTGTTCAGCAATATCTCCTGAGTACAGTGATACCAACTATGTATAGGTGTATCGGGTGCGCATTCCAGTTTTTCAACTTGGAATTTTCACAGCTGGTCATCATGCACCCATGTCCTATTTGAAGCCGGCCAATGTCATTTAATTGAAAAGTAGACACCCTAGGGTATTTCAGATGGTGGTATTTGAACACTTTCCATGCACTAATTCTACCACCAGTCTTTGTTAAACTTCTGGGTAGTCATTTTGTTGTGTTATTTTTCTCTCACATTGTACTTTAGGCATGGATTCTCAGTTCCTGTTATGTGTTACTGACAAAGAACACCCCAATATGTTTTTTTTTTTCCAATTTCTAATATATATATGTATATATATATATATATATATATATATATCAAAAGTAGATGGCTGCACTCTCGGTCTTTAAATACAAATTACCTTTTATTCCATAATGTTAAAAACAGGATTAACGTTTCAGTCCTCCCCAAGGACTTTCATCAGGATCATAAACATATACATGTTGAATAGTGTGTATATATAAGGTGTGTATATATAATAGTGACGTCATCACGTGTATGCCGTCGCCGTTGCCATGGTGAAGCGGCATGTTTATAGTTTCTAAGGGAACGTGTAAACACCAACGTGAGTGCCTTCTGTGCTGTGCAAACTAAATCTTAGTGCTCCACATACTTTTTAAAGGATAGATCACAGACCTAAGTATGTGTAATATATATATATATATATAATCAGTCTTTATGAAATAAGACCTCACATGAGCAAATAAATATGCCTGGAAAAATAGTGCTATAAATGTTTTAAAGTGCCACAAATATTAAAGTGACATATGTCTAAAGTGCATCAATGCTAATGTAAAGTGACAAATATTGAAAAAATATACTAATAATAAAATATAGTGATAAAAGTGCAAAAAAAACACTTGTGAAAATAACATTAATGCAATTAATAAACACGTATAATGTAAGAAGTGCCTTTTCAGAGTAAAGACAGTGTTTACATTGCTTCCTAGTGACACCTCTAGTGGCAGTCACTCAGGTGGCCACTAGAGGTGCTTCAACTACTACCCCTCCACTACTGATGACAAGGTGCCAGCCATCGTCGGTAGTGGAGGCGAGGAGCGACGTTCAGGGAACCCCAGGTAAAAAGTCAGACTGCTCTAAAATCGTTTGACTGCTTCCAATAAGGGGGTACCAGGGCACTCCTGGCACTATCACCACTACAGCGAGCTTGGAGTGTTCCTTTCATTTCAAAGTTTGTTATTTATGCGTGTCAATAATTGGTCTAGGGTCAAGATAACCATTTATTAACAGTATAATAATATTATATACAATATGTACTATATTTTAAATGAATGCCATAGTCTCTCTAAAGCTTTTTGTTTCATGTAGGCCTGTAAACACAGATACATGACCTCAGGAGAGCTAAAAATGCTCTCAATAATATAGAACACGCTAAATGTAATCATATGGAACACGCTAAGTATAAGAATGACTTTGGGGCTTTATTTTTTTATGCTGATCCTGAAAAAATTCACTGATCAAATGCTTATGGATAAAAATGGCTCTTTTCGCATTACTAACCTAAAGGTTAAAAATGTGATTTCCTTGAGTCTAATGAATGTAATGATTGCTTCCTCTTGCTGTTCTTTCAGGCTACAGGACAAATTCAGGCAAAGCCAAGCTGTAACAATCTACAGAAAAGGTAAGGTCTCATTAAACCTTTGACCACGGTACAAGTCATTCTAAGAGGTTTCAAGAATTTAAGTCTGAAAAAATGTCATTACTTTATATGATGGTATTATGTTATTGTGTCTTTGAAAACAAGTTTGTTATTTTATTCAGTGACAGTATGTTGGCTCGTACTCTTTTTGTAGTAAGTCTTTTTTTATTGACGCTGCAGATTTGGTATTCTACCGCATGTGCAATTAAAGAGGATCTGCCATTATTTTTATTGTTTTGTATTTCATTTCTTTATGGTAAATTTTTTACATTTCCTTTCATTTCTGATGTGCATTTTATTAAGTCATTGTTAGGTAACCATAGATAATATAACAAGAGTAACTGTGCTTCCTATAGTTAATAAAACCACTGTCACTCTATAAATTAAAGGGTTACTATAGGGTTACTATAGTTCTAGGAACACAAATTTGTATTCCTAGCACTATACTTCCATTTTTACCCCCCCCCTCCCCCCCGGTTGGTGCTAATGCGCATACACAGTGAGGACGTCCAGCGGCAGGCCACCAAAAGTCACCTATGAAGCAGGAAGTGCCTTTAGTGGCTGCAGGGGCCAATGACCTAAAGTGGTTTGGGTGCCTATAGAGTCCTTTAAGATAAAATATGGTAAATGACTATGATAAGACTTGGAATTAAAACTAATTGCACTTAAAGGAACACTATAGTGTCATGTATACAAATGTGTATTCCTGACACTATAGGTCTCCCCTCCCCCCCACCTCTGGTTAAAAAAGGTGATTTACTTACCTTTCTCCAGTGCCGCACGGGTCATGATAATCTCAGCCAATATCTATGGGGAAAGTTCAGTGCCGCCATGCATAGCGTTGTGCAACACTGATCCAAGAAGCACCTATATTGCCCATCGGATTGACTGCCACTAAAGGTGTCCCTAAGCTGTAATTCAAACACTGCCTTTTCTTCTCTGATTGATGTAATTTCCCCCTGCCTTTGCTTTCTTCCTGCTTCCTGTATTTCTCTATGAGAATCAGTAATGACACGCCCACAATGTCTGTCCACCAATGGCCATGCTCCAGTGATTCTCTGAGAATCAGTAATGACACGCCCACAATGTCTGTCCACCAATGGCCACATGCTCCAGTGATTCTCTGAGAATCAGTAATGACACGCCCACAATGTCTGTCCACCAATGGCCATGCTCCAGTGATTCTCTAAGAGAATCATTAACGACCCCCCCCCCTAATGTCTGTCCACCAATGGCCATACTCCAGTGATTCTCTATGAAAATCAGTAATGATACGCCCACCAATGGCCATGCTCCAGTGATTTTCTATGAGAATCAGTAATGACACGCCCACCAATGGCCATGCTCCAGTGATTTTCTATGAGAATCAGTAATGACATGCCTTGGTGGGCGTGCTGGAGCTTAGGGATGCAATTTGAATCACTGAACAACTGCCCACAATGGCTGCCCAAGAAGTACTTAATCTACGTTACACTACATATACAGCATTCAGACACTAGAACTTGCATACCACATCTCACACATGCACACACATATCATCACTACATTACGTATCATATACTGTCATATGTTTATTATAAATAAATACAAAGAGACAGATACACTCTATATTCTATATCTATCTATATCTATCTGCCTAAATATATATCCCTCTGGTAACCCCTTCCTTGCCAGTCCCTGTTATCCGCCCATCCCTCTGGTAACCCCTTCCCTGACAGACCCGGTTATACCGCGGTAATATATATACATGTATGCAGATATTGCACTACTAAGTAAAAAGTAAACCATTAGAATGACGGAGATACATGATGCCAGTCAGCTAGCATTACTGGGACTATCAGGGAAGAGGCTACTAGAGGAATGGGGCAGATAACAGAGACAGGCAGGTACATGGTTACCAGAGGGATAGGCGGATAGCAGGGAATGACAGAGAAGGTAGGGCGGATAACAGGGGCTGGAGGGGAAGAGGTTAACAGTGGGTAGTGAGGTTTGATGACAGGGGCTAGAGGGGTATTTATTACTTGCATTATAGGGAGGGAGAGGAGCACAAATGGGGTGGCTGGGGGTGGGGATATCAAAGAAAAGTTGAAGGGAATGAGACCAGAATAAGGATACATTAAAGCTAGGAAATCAAGAGACGCGTTTCGCCTCAAATTTGGCTCTCAGTGGTGCTCATTAATAGTAGTAACCAAACTGAAAGCACATTTGGCTATTTTGGCTTTAAATTTGAAATTAGTTGAATTTGAGCTTTAAACAATTCTCATTTTAGTAAATAACACTGATAGAAAACAATGATGGGGAATTCAATTAACCCCAAAGAAAGTAAATATACTTCAAGCACTATATAACCGTGCCCAGATTGTTTACTGATAGAGACCGATAATTAGGCCAACAATAGAAGACGGAAGATATACAAAGAGGACTACTCACGTGTTAATATTATGGACATTGACTAGGGGTATTGCTAATTCTATATTATGTACAAAGCAGAGTTCAGAATGTATACCAAATATGATAAAGATATATTATTGCATTTATATGCAACTTGCTATCTGCTTAGCCCATCGGGCATTGCTGGCGATCGTAGATGGATCTGTGTACCCTGCATTTATTAAATACACTTTGAGCAAATCAAGAGCAAACATGGGCTATTTCAGTCACATCGGAGTGCCTATCAAATGTATTAATGCGAGACTCCTCTCCCAGCGTACCACTAGTAGAAACTCTGATAGTATTTAGAATCAGCTGGCATACACCGGCCTTTTTAGATCTGCAGTGATATACATTTTGTTTAGTGATATTATTTCCAATGTATTAATTAAAAAAACAAACGGCAAAATATGATTTGTACAGATGTACTCTCTTAATTACTCAACTTACATGAGAGGCCCTAAAAACTCATTAATACATTTTTGTGTGCGGTAAAAATGATTAATACGGAATATTAGAATGAATAGGTAGCAGGTTCTGTGATTTGGCTGTTAATAAGGTCCCAAACTGGCTGTCAAGTTGAAAGGGACCAGTAAGGCTCTCTGGTGTTCGAGATGCATTATGTGACACCGTTCCTGTTCTGACACAAAACATTAAGTGGATCCAAAGCTAGCACCAAGCAATTCAATATTTCCTTTTCTGTCCAAGGGGTTATGCAACATGAAGCGAATCTAACATTAGACCCTGGGGAAATGAACGTTCTCAGTTTTATGGCATTCAAACAAATGATGAATGCTTCCTTCATTACCCAGGAGATTGCAGCCTCCTCTCTCAGTGGAATGAGATTTTGATTCTTGTGGAGGAAGCGCCTCCTTACATTCCTGATAATATATATTGGGTGAAGTCCATCAGGCAGCCATAATGTGTCCATTAGATACTGCCATGACCTTTCCAACAAGCAACTGGCGGACACCAAAGGGAGTAATTAAACGTAAGTGCAATATTCAGGAGATATGAAGGCAACATCCTATAGTCTCAGCTTGCACACCATTTCACATTCTGCTTGTGTCTCAGGCCATATTTACCCCATAATACATGGACAGACATTCAAAGAACTGGATATTTTTCAATATTTTATTTCCACTACCATCAGTTTCTGTATCTCTGCTTGAAATCCCTGAATCTTTTTATGAAGTAGAATTAGATTTAGAATACAACATTATGCTGTTGCCTGGGCAACTTGTCTATATCTAAAACATGGCGACAATACTCACACTGCATTATAAGCAGCCATATAGTATTCACACTGCATCCTAAACACGTATACAGTGTTCATACAGCACTGTATTGTACTTACATTTTCATTGTGAACGGATATGGATTGTCCACACAGCATCATACACATGTACAGAGTATTCACAATGAATAACACACGTTATTGTTAGACACGCACTTAAAACTAGTATTTGTATTGCAATGTGAACATGCATAAGCAGAGGTATATCATTCGATGAGAAGTGCTGTGTATGGCATATACTATAGGCTAAATAGTGCGATTATGTAACCTGGATACTGCCTCATATAGCATACTATAGGCTGAATATTGCTGTGCATTCTATAGTGCCACATAGCATACTATGTAACCTGGATACTGCCTCATATAGCATACTATAGGCTGAATATTGCTGTGCATTCTATAGTGCCACATAGCATACCATGTAACCTGGATACTGCCTCATATAGCATACTATAGGCTGAATATTGCTGGGCATTCTATAGTGCCACATAGCATACTATGTAACCTGGATACTGCCTCATATAGCATACTATAGGCTGAATATTGCTGGGCATTCTATAGTGCCACATAGCATACTGTGTAACCTGGATACTGCCTCATATAGCATACTATAGGCTGAATATTGCTGGGCATTCTATAGTGCCACATAGCATACTATGTAACCTGGATACATATAGCATACTATAGGCTGAATATTGCTGGGCATTCTATAGTGCCACATAGCATACTATGTAACCTGGATACATATAGCATACTATAGCCTGAATATTGCTGTGCATTCTATAGTGCCACATAGCATACTATGTAACCTGGATACTGCCTCATATAGCATACTATAGGCTGAATATTGCTGTGCATTCTATAGTGCCACATAGCATACTATGTAACCTGGATACTGCCTCATATAGCATACTATAGGCTGAATATTGCTGTGCATTCTATAGTGCCACATAGCATACTATGTAACCTGGATACTGCCTCATATAGCATACTATAGGCTGAATATTGCTGTGCATTCTATAGTGCCACATAGCATACTATGTAACCTGGATACTGCCTCATATAGCATACTATAGCCTGAATATTGCTGTGCATTCTATAGTGCCACATAGCATACTATGTAACCTGGATACTGCCTCATATAGCATACTATTGGCTGAATATTGCTGTGCATTCTATAGTGCCACATAGCATACTATGTAACCTGGATACTGCCTCATATAGCATACTATAGGCTGAATATTGCTGTGCATTCTATAGTGCCACATAGCATACTATGTAACCTGGATACTGCCTCATATAGCATACTATAGGCTGAATATTGCTGTGCATTCTATAGTGCCACATAGCATACTATGTAACCTGGATACTGCCTCATATAGCATACTATAGGCTGAATATTGCTGTGCATTCTATAGTGCCACATAGCATACTATGTAACCTGGATACTGCCTCATATAGCATACTATAGGCTGAATATTGCTGTGCATTCTATAGTGCCACATAGCATACTATGTAACCTGGATACATATAGCATACTATAGGCTGAATATTGCTGTGCATTCTATAGTGCCACATAGCATACTATGTAACCTGGATACTGCCTCATATAGCATACTATAGGCTGAATATTGCTGGGCATTCTATAGTGCCACATAGCATACTATGTAACCTGGATACTGCCTCATATAGCATACTATTGGCTGAATATTGCTGTGCATTCTATAGTGCCACATAGCATACTATGTAACCTGGATACTGCCTCATATAGCATACTATAGGCTGAATATTGCTGTGCATTCTATAGTGCCACATAGCATACTATGTAACCTGGATACTGCCTCATATAGCATACTATAGGCTGAATATTGCTGTGCATTCTATAGTGCCACATAGCATACTGTGTAACCTGGATACTGCCTCATACAGCATACTATAGGCTGAATATTGATGTGCATTCTATAGTGCCACATAGCATACTATGTAACCTGGATACTGCCTCATATAGCATACTATAGGCTGAATATTGCTGTGCATTCTATAGTGCCACATAGCATACTATGTAACCTGGATACATATAGCATACTATAGGCTGAATATTGCTGTGCATTCTATAGTGCCACATAGCATACTATGTAACCTGGATACTGCCTCATATAGCATACTATAGGCTGAATATTGCTGGGCATTCTATAGTGTCACATAGCATACTATATAACCTGGATACTGCCTCATATAGCATACTATAGGCTGAATATTGCTGTGCATTCTATAGTGCCACATAGCATACTGTGTAACCTGGATACTGCCTCATATAGCATACTATAGGCTGAATATTGCTGTGCATTCTATAGTGCCACATAGCATACTATATAACCTGGATACTGCCTCATATAGCATACTATAGGCTGAATATTGCTGGGCATTCTATAGTGCCACATAGCATACTATATAACCTGGATACTGCCTCATATAGCATACTATAGGCTGAATATTGCTGGGCATTCTATAGTGCCACATAGCATACTATGTAACCTGGATACTGCCTCATATAGCATACTATAGGCTGAATATTGCTGTGCATTCTATAGTGCCACATAGCATACTGTGTAACCTGGATACTGCCTCATATAGCATACTATAGGCTGAATATTGCTGTGCATTCTATAGTGCCACATAGCATACTGTGTAACCTGAATACATATAGCATACTATGTAACCTGGATACTGCCTCATATAGCATACTATAGGCTGAATATTGCTGTGCATTCTATAGTGCCACATAGCATACTGTGTAACCTGGATACTGCCTCATATAGCATACTATAGGCTGAATATTGCTGGGCATTCTATAGTGCCACATAGCATACTATATAACCTGGATACTGCCTCATATAGCATACTATAGGCTGAATATTGCTGTGCATTCTATAGTGCCACATAGCATACTGTGTAACCTGGATACTGCCTCATATAGCATACTATAGGCTGAATATTGCTGTGCATTCTATAGTGCCACATAGCATACTATATAACCTGGATACTGCCTCATATAGCATACTATAGGCTGAATATTGCTGTGCATTCTATAGTGCCACATAGCATACTGTGTAACCTGGATACTGCCTCATATAGCATACTATAGGCTGAATATTGCTGGGCATTCTATAGTGCCACATAGCATACTATATAACCTGGATACTGCCTCATATAGCATACTATAGGCTGAATATTGCTGTGCATTCTATAGTGCCACATAGCATACTGTGTAACCTGGATACTGCCTCATATAGCATACTATAGGCTGAATATTGCTGGGCATTCTATAGTGCCAAATAGCATACTGTGTAACCTGGATACTGCCTCATATAGCATACTATAGGCTGAATATTGCTGGGCATTCTATAGTGCCACATAGCATACTATATAACCTGGATACTGCCTCATATAGCATACTATAGGCTGAATATTGCTGTGCATTCTATAGTGCCACATAGCATACTATGTAACCTGGATACTGCCTCATATAGCATACTATAGGCTGAATATTGCTGTGCATTCTATAGTGCCACATAGCATACTATGTAACCTGGATACTGCCTCATATAGCATACTATAGGCTGAATATTGCTGTGCATTCTATAGTGCCACATAGCATACTGTGTAACCTGGATACTGCCTCATATAGCATACTATAGGCTGAATATTGCTGGGCATTCTATAGTGCCACATAGCATACTGTGTAACCTGGATACTGCCTCATATAGCATACTATAGGCTGAATATTGCTGGGCATTCTATAGTGCCACATAGCATACTATGTAACCTGGATACTGCCTCATATAGCATACTATAGGCTGAATATTGCTGTGCATTCTATAGTGCCACATAGCATACTGTGTAACCTGGATACTGCCTCATATAGCATACTATAGGCTGAATATTGCTGGGCATTCTATAGTGCCACATAGCATACTATATAACCTGGATACTGCCTCATATAGCATACTATAGGCTGAATATTGCTGTGCATTCTATAGTGCCACATAGCATACTATGTAACCTGGATACTGCCTCATATAGCATACTATAGGCTGAATATTGCTGGGCATTCTATAGTGCCACATAGCATACTGTGTAACCTGGATACTGCCTCATATAGCATACTATAGGCTGAATATTGCTGGGCATTCTATAGTGCCACATAGCATACTATATAACCTGGATACTGCCTCATATAGCATACTATAGGCTGAATATTGCTGTGCATTCTATAGTGCCACATAGCATACTGTGTAACCTGGATACTGCCTCATATAGCATACTATAGGCTGAATATTGCTGGGCATTCTATAGTGCCACATAGCATACTGTGTAACCTGGATACTGCCTCATATAGCATACTATAGGCTGAATATTGCTGTGCATTCTATAGTGCCACATAGCATACTATGTAACCTGGATACTGCCTCATACAGCATACTATAGGCTGAATATTGCTGTGCATTCTATAGTGCCACATAGCATACTGTGTAACCTGGATACTGCCTCATATAGCATACTATAGGCTGAATATTGCTGTGCATTCTATAGTGCCACATAGCATACTGTGTAACCTGGATACTGCCTCATATAGCATACTATAGCCTGAATATTGCTGTGCATTCTATAGTGCCACATAGCATACTATGTAACCTGGATACTGCCTCATATAGCATACTATAGGCTGAATATTGCTGTGCATTCTATAGTGCCACATAGCATACTATGTAACCTGGATACTGCCTCATATAGCATACTATAGGCTGAATATTGCTGTGCATTCTTTAGTGCCACATAGCATACTATGTAACCTGGATACTGCCTCATATAGCATACTATAGGCTGAATATTGCTGTGCATTCTATAGTGCCACATAGCATACTATGTAACCTGGATACTGCCTCATATAACATACTATAGGCTGAATATTGCTGTGCATTCTATAGTGCCACATAGCATACTATGTAACCTGGATACTGCCTCATATAGCATACTATAGGCTGAATATTGCTGTGCATTCTATAGTGCCACATAGCAAACTATGTAACCTGGATACTGCCTCATATAGCATACTATAGGCTGAATATTGCTGTGCATTCTATAGTGCCACATAGCATACTGTGTAACCTGGATACTGCCTCATATAGCATACTATAGGCTGAATATTGCTGTGCATTCTATAGTGCCACATAGCATACTGTGTAACCTGGATACTGCCTCATATAGCATACTATAGGCTGAATATTGCTGTGCATTCTATAGTGCCACATAGCATACTGTGTAACCTGGATACTGCCTCATATAGCATACTATTGGCTGAATATTGCTGTGCATTCTATAGTGCCACATAGCATACTATGTAACCTGGATACTGCCTCATATAGCATACTATAGGCTGAATATTGCTGTGCATTCTATAGTGCCACATAGCATACTATGTAACCTGGATACTGCCTCATATAGCATACTATAGGCTGAATATTGCTGTGCATTCTATAGTGCCACATAGCATACTATGTAACCTGGATACTGCCTCATATAGCATACTATAGGCTGAATATTGCTGGGCATTCTATAGTGCCACATAGCATACTGTGTAACCTGGATACTGCCTCATATAGCATACTATAGGCTGAATATTGCTGTGCATTCTATAGTGCCACATAGCATACTGTGTAACCTGGATACTGCCTCATATAGCATACTATAGGCTGAATATTGCTGTGCATTCTATAGTGCCACATAGCATACTGTGTAACCTGGATACTGCCTCATATAGCATACTATTGGCTGAATATTGCTGTGCATTCTATAGTGCCACATAGCATACTATGTAACCTGGATACTGCCTCATATAGCATACTATAGGCTGAATATTGCTGTGCATTCTATAGTGCCACATAGCATACTATGTAACCTGGATACTGCCTCATATAGCATACTATAGGCTGAATATTGCTGTGCATTCTATAGTGCCACATAGCATACTGTGTAACCTGGATACTGCCTCATATAGCATACTATAGGCTGAATATTGCTGTGCATTCTATAGTGCCACATAGCATACTGTGTAACCTGGATACTGCCTCATATAGCATACTATAGGCTGAATATTGCTGTGCATTCTATAGTGCCACATAGCAAACTATGTAACCTGGATACTGCCTCATATAGCATACTATAGGCTGAATATTGCTGTGCATTCTATAGTGCCACATAGCATACTGTGTAACCTGGATACTGCCTCATATAGCATACTATAGGCTGAATATTGCTGTGCATTCTATAGTGCCACATAGCATACTGTGTAACCTGGATACTGCCTCATATAGCATACTATAGGCTGAATATTGCTGTGCATTCTATAGTGCCACATAGCATACTATGTAACCTGGATACTGCCTCATGTAGCATACTATAGGCTGAATATTGCTGTGCATTCTATAGTGCCACATAGCATACTATATAACCTGGATACTGCCTCATATAGCATACTATAGGCTGAATATTGCTGTGCATTCTATAGTGCCACATAGCATACTGTGTAACCTGGATACTGCCTCATATAGCATACTATAGGCTGAATATTGCTGTGCATTCTATAGTGCCACATAGCATACTATGTAACCTGGATACTGCCTCATATAGCATACTATAGGCTGAATATTGCTGTGCATTCTATAGTGCCACATAGCATACTATGTAACCTGGATACTGCCTCATATAGCATACTATAGGCTGAATATTGCTGTGCATTCTATAGTGCCACATAGCATACTATGTAACCTGGATACTGCCTCATATAGCATACTATAGGCTGAATATTGCTGTGCATTCTATAGTGCCACATAGCATACTATGTAACCTGGATACTGCCTCATATAGCATACTATAGGCTGAATATTGCTGGGCATTCTATAGTGCCACATAGCATACTATGTAACCTGGATACTGCCTCATATAGCATACTATTGGCTGAATATTGCTGTGCATTCTATAGTGCCACATAGCATACTATGTAACCTGGATACTGCCTCATATAGCATACTATAGGCTGAATATTGCTGTGCATTCTATAGTGCCACATAGCATACTATGTAACCTGGATACTGCCTCATATAGCATACTATAGGCTGAATATTGCTGGGCATTCTATAGTGCCACATAGCATACTATGTAACCTGGATACTGCCTCATATAGCATACTATTGGCTGAATATTGCTGTGCATTCTATAGTGCCACATAGCATACTATGTAACCTGGATACTGCCTCATATAGCATACTATAGGCTGAATATTGCTGTGCATTCTATAGTGCCACATAGCATACTATGTAACCTGGATACTGCCTCATATAGCATACTATAGGCTGAATATTGCTGTGCATTCTATAGTGCCACATAGCATACTGTGTAACCTGGATACTGCCTCATATAGCATACTATAGGCTGAATATTGCTGGGCATTCTATAGTGCCACATAGCATACTGTGTAACCTGGATACTGCCTCATATAGCATACTATAGGCTGAATATTGCTGGGCATTCTATAGTGCCACATAGCATACTGTGTAACCTGGATACTGCCTCATATAGCATACTATAGGCTGAATATTGCTGGGCATTCTTTAGTGCCACATAGCATACTATATAACCTGGATACTGCCTCATATAGCATACTATAGGCTGAATATTGCTGTGCATTCTATAGTGCCACATAGCATACTATGTAACCTGGATACTGCCTCATATAGCATACTATAGGCTGAATATTGCTGTGCATTCTATAGTGCCAAATAGCATACTGTGTAACCTGGATACTGCCTCATATAGCATACTATAGGCTGAATATTGCTGTGCATTCTATAGTGCCACATAGCATACTATGTAACCTGGATACTGCCTCATACAGCATACTATAGGCTGAATATTGCTGTGCATTCTATAGTGCCACATAGCATACTGTGTAACCTGGATACTGCCTCATATAGCATACTATAGGCTGAATATTGCTGTGCATTCTATAGTGCCACATAGCATACTATGTAACCTGGATACTGCCTCATACAGCATACTATAGGCTGAATATTGCTGTGCATTCTATAGTGCCACATAGCATACTATGTAACCTGGATACTGCCTCATACAGCATACTATAGGCTGAATATTGCTGTGCATTCTATAGTGCCACATAGCATACTGTGTAACCTGGATACTGCCTCATATAGCATACTATAGGCTGAATATTGCTGTGCATTCTATAGTGCCACATAGCATACTATATAACCTGGATACTGCCTCATATAGCATACTATAGCCTGAATATTGCTGTGCATTCTATAGTGCCACATAGCATACTGTGTAACCTGGATACTGCCTCATATAGCATACTATAGGCTGAATATTGCTGTGCATTCTATAGTGCCACATAGCATACTATGTAACCTGGATACTGCCTCATATAGCATACTATAGGCTGAATATTGCTGTGCATTCTATAGTGCCATTCTAAACTAATCCGACCTCATCAGTTAGATAAGAAGACTGCACATAAATGATTGGCCTTTATCATACTAACTGTAAGTTGCTGTTTCGTGTTCATGTTGCAGTGACTGCACCGTAGTTATGATGACAAAAAGCAAGCCCTATTATCACTACAACGTATTGTACACTTTATTGCTAAAACCTACCTTATCAGTCTGTATTTTGGTGATTTTCATCTTCTCCGGCAGAGTAGAAAGGTTTTCATGCTGAATGAATCCATTTTGAAAAATGCAATGCGCAGGATGCATTCAACCAAATGTAGCCTTTTTTTCCTCAAAGCTAGAAATAACAGCCAGAATTATTCATTGCCTAATGAAATTCATCTCTAAATGTTATTTCCTTAATTTTCCTAATAGACCATTTTATGACTTTTTCCACTAATTAGGAGTTTGATTTAGTCCTCCAGCTGTTTAGTTTCTATCTTAAGGCATTCAAGCAAAATTGCAATTAAGCAGCATGAGACCCCAGATAAATAAAGAATTTGTAATTTGAGAAATACTGATTCTTTTTTTTTTATATCTGATGTTCACACCTACATTTGTGTTCCGAGTCTGCAGTCGTCATGACTGTGACATTTTTGCAATACGCCAAACTAGCAAGTGGGCACAGCCATAAAGAAACCCTTTGCATAGAACAGGTTGGATTTGAGTTGTGCAAAATAATGAGTTAGACAAATTTTTATCAGATGTTTGGTTACCAAGTATGTTGTGGTTCTTTTTTTTTCTGGGTTGTGATGTCAGTCCTGTATACCCATAATACCATATTTTAAACATACTACAATTGTAATTTGTAAGGCTATCGTATTAGTTCTGACTACCATAAAACAATCATAATAATATATCATAATATTGCATTTTGAGCTTATTGGACACCACTGCTCTTCAAATCCAGCCTTTCATATAAGTGTGGAGCATTGTTCAGTGGTGTCCGACATATATGTGATTATTATACAAATGCCAACTTCTGACTTTATATGTCCCCCAAGAACTAGTTTAGATATTTATTAACCAATCCATAACTTAAAACATATTTCAGATAGCAACAGGTAGTAAAGGGGTGATACTTGTGCCAGAAAGCAGGAGAAATGCCTCTAGGAGGGTTCTCCTGCTTAGATTTATGACAACACTTTGCTAAAGAATTGATTGACAGTTGTGGGAAGGACCTATTTTTAGATTGTTTGATTTTTTTTCTCCTAATCTATACAATTGCTGAAAATTTTGCTAGCACAATGTACAGATGAAATGTAATTTACATTTAAATTAAATAAACATATGTGTCCCATGGCAGGTACGCTTTAGGGAAGTGGTGTGCAAGGAAATGCTTCCCATGCAGGGCCATAAGTAGGGCCAAAATTATCCGAAAATATAATAGGCTCAACGTGTAGGGTGTAGAAGAGAAGCTAAAAGTCCTTATGTTTTATCCATGCCCCTACTTCCATTAGTAGGTGCTTTTTATTTTAATTTAATCCATGAATTATGAACCTATGACTTATTAAACATTCAGTGTGAATTATATTATGTAATGCTGGTTGGTCAAAAAGACATCCTGGTATATTAGAGTTAACAGCCTGTGCTGTATTCTGAAATGTCTTAATAGACTCTGAAGTATCTGAAAGGTAATTTAGCTGGGAGAATGTTGTCGATCAATATAGTCGCTTCCTTCTGGTTAATGCAACACATTTATTAGGAACGAATGCTTTGTGCCATGAGACTGTCTATTTTGTCTTTTTAGTGGCCCAAAAGTAACCTAAAAGAAGAATTACATGTCAAATATCCTGTAAACTGAATGATTGAGGGGGGTGAAATTTCCATCGGTAAATAGGAACTAATTTTCCCCCCTCTGTAGCCCATGCATGTTTTCAATGTCTTATTGATTTTTTTGATTGGGCAACTAAAATAATAGATCAGGGTGGTGCAGTAGACACTGCTTACCTAGATTTCAGTAAGGCTTTTGACACTGTTGAACATAGAAGGCTTATCAATAAACTGCAATATTTAAGTTTGGATTCCAATATTGTTGAATGGGTAAGAGTGACAGGCAGGCAACAGAGAGTTGTAGTCAATGGAGTATATTCGAAGCATGGGCTTGTCACCGTAGCTCAGGGTTCTGTACTTGGACCCATTCTCTTTAATAGTTTTATTAGTGATATTGCAGAAGGTCTTGATGGTTTTTTTCTGATGATACTAAGATAAGTAACAGGGTTGATGTTTCAGGAGGGATAAGCCAAATGGCAAATGATTTAGGTAAACTAGAAAAATGGTCAGAGTTTTGGCAACTGACATTTAATGTGGATAAAAAAACCCAAGGGCAGAGTACAGAATATTTGATAGAGTCCTAACCTCAACATCTGAGGAAAGGGATTTAGGGGTGATTATTTTTGACTTAAAGGTAGGCAGACAATGTAATAGAGCAGCAGGAAATGCTAGCAGCATGCTTGGTTGTATAGGGAGAGGTATTAGCAGTAGAAAGAGGGTGCTCATGCCATTGTACAGAACACTGGTGAGACCTCACTTGGAGTATTGTGCGCAGTACTGGAGACCATATCTCCAGAAGGATATTTGTACTTTAGAGAGAGTTCAGGGAAGGGCTACTAAATGGGTGTGTACATAACAACAACATTAGTTATTTAAACTGAACCTTGTGAATTATCTAACGAGAACAGTATTGCATGGAACATCACGTGGGTGCGTACAATTTACCAACATTAGTTAGGTCACCTGCACCTTAGTGAGTTAGCTAGGTGTAACGGCATTGTTATGGAACATCACTTGGGTGTGTACCCGGTAATGGCTACAGTTATTCCAACTGAACATTTCGTATTAGCTAATGATGATAGAGTGTGCATGAGTGCACGGAATCGGTTATTCTAACGGAACCTTATGAATTAGCTAGGGAGCATAGTATGATCAGTGGGAATTTGAGGGAGCCTCGGTGTTACCCCCGGGCGTACTAGGTGCGGGTCAGTCGTACCGGCCGGGTCCTCCCTGCCCCCTCTGTGCCCCTGGGCATCAGTTCCTCCGTCTCCAGTCGCCGGTCGTGTGTCTCGGCTGGGTCACGTCTGCGTCGCGGCCTACCGGTCGCGTGTGAGGCCCCCCATTCAGTGGGAAGGTGTAGAAGGCTAGTCCTGTTACTCTTCATATACTAGGGTCTGGTCTCGTCAGTTGGCGTCGGCTGGGAGCAGTGGGGGTACCCCTTTGGTCTGCTATGGATGTGCCTAACGGAGGGGTCCCCCACGTCAGGTATCCCCCCTCAGTCAGACCCCGTTGCCCTATTGTCCTTTCCCATCCCCCCAGCACCCCCACCCGTCCCCATGTCAGGCTCCCCATCCACGGCTGGGGATGGGCCCCATCCCAGTCGGACTTCCACCCTAGCCAGCTGCCCTCCTCCCTCCCCATGTGTGCCTTTGGAGCTTTAGTTCCCCTGGCCCTGGGACCCAGTTTGCCTGGAAGGTTGCAGTGGGCATGCCCGACTCCTCGGGGGCCGGTCCCTGGGGAACGTGTTTGCAGAGTACCGGGGTATGTCCATGTGGGAGTACCTGTGACAGTGTCGGTAGGGGACAGTCTGGTGCTCAGTTCTCGGGCATCAGCGGGGATCCAGGCTGGTTGTCTGTTTGTGCACCTTGTGTGGGATGTTCCTGGAATCAGGCTGCGCCACCTCCTATCGACATGAATGGGTAAGGCCAATGCCCAGTTCCCCTCTCAAACAAACCTCACCCACTCGTTGCTGAACCCGGCCATTTGGGGTGAGGGTGAGATCCCGGGGTGGGTCGGTTCCCAGTGAGGGTAAGATCCCGGTGCGGGTGAGATCCCGGCGAGGGAGGGATCCCAGTGGGGGTGAGAACATGGGGGCTGCGGTGCCAGGAGTGGAGTGTACGTACCCCCATGGTCATCTCCACTTCTGATTCCGGGGCACCGGTAGGAGCAAGGGCGGAAGCCAGAGTCAAGAGGACAGACACTCAGTGAGCCGGGCAGATCTGGCTCAGAGGACGGACGCCACCAGGGCGATGCAGTGCTTTATTCTTTGGGACCGTCAGGTCCCCCTCTCCGTCGGGGCCAACCGCCCCGGTTGCCTGGTGAGTATGGTCTATCAGGTCCCATGGTCGGGTTGAGGCGCTGTGGGGTACCCTCCAGGATCCAATTTGGGTTTGCCACCGCTGGTAGGCCCATGGCCCACAGGAACCCAAGCACGTCATTTGGCCATCGCAGAGTGGACCAGGTGTTATCCTTCCGTGCCTGTAGGCTAATTGGATATCCACATTTGTACGGTATTCTCCTGTCTTGGAGCATGCAGGTGAGCGGTCTCAGTGCTTGGCGTCCATCTAGGGTCAGCGGGGAGAGATCCTGGAACAGGGAGACTTGTGCGTCCAGGTAAGTCCTGTGGTGGAAGGATAATAGGCAGCAGATGACATCTCGGGCGAGGTCAGAGAGCTCTATGGGCTCTTTCCTTGTCGGGCTTCCTCCCCGAGGATTTGCGTGAAGAGCTGTGTCAGGGTGTCAACGAGGTCCTCGCCGTCTCTCTCTGATAGGCCTCTAATGCGGATATTGTTGCGCCGGCCACGGTTGTCAAGGTCTTCAACCTGCTTCCTCAGGTCCAGGAGGACTTTGCCTTGTCTGGAGGTGGCGTTATCTGCGGCTTGAGAGTGTTGGGAGGCCTGCAGGCAGTCTGCTTCCAGCTCTGTGACCCGGTGCTCTAGGGGGGTGAGGTCCCTCTGCATCTCCTGGATCTCCTCCCTTATCACGGAGCGCAGTGTGATTTTTTTTTTTTTGTAGATAAATCACTTGGAAAGATTTTTTTTCAACAAATTGTGATCATTTGAAAAGCTTATTCAAAAACATTAAATTGAGGCCAATGTTGAGTGGTATGAACTGGATGAGTTGTAATGGTTTTCAAATTCTGCTGTTCTGGATCAAATTTTAGGTTGTCACCTTACTACAATTTGTTACTTTCGCGACTATAGGTTTACTTTATTTTACAATCGTTCCCTTCTGTCCACCTCTCTTTGAATATGAAAAATTAAAGTGGCACTGTCACTGCATAATTTGTAAAACCCCTGCTGGTGACATCGCTGCAGGGGGTCCGGTGGCTAGTGGGGACAGGAAAAGGTGAGTTTATTTTACCTGAACCTGTCCTTCACAGGCGCCGCCATCTTCCGGACGATCCTCTTTTGCTTCTGGCTCTTCTGCGCCAGACTAGGCCAGTCTCGCGGGATCCTCCAAACACAGAGAGATTCTTTTCATCGACAGCCAATTTCCTGCAACAGTCACTGGTGACGACTGGGCGATTGACACTACCGCCCAGTGTCTAGCTATGACAGGGGTAGGAATATACTGAAACAAAGTAGTCTTTAGTTTCAGTATATCTTTTGACTGGGTTGACATTTTAGTGAAATTCCAGCACAGTCAAAATGAATGATTGGTTACTCACTTCCTTTCCGGCATTGGGACTTCTCCACTGTAGCATCCAGATCTGCGTCCCAGTGATGTCAGCATCCAGGCAGACATCACCCGCGATCTCCTCCAATCCATCGCTTCTCATAGAGAACCAATCGATTGGAACAAGTTCTGCATGGCCAAACACTGTGCTCCTCCAATCAAATCCTCTGCCTGGAAGAGAAGCACCTTGTCGGGAAGACAGACACTAAAAGTTGGATTTAGCCCTACAATATAAACATTGCAGTTTCTAAAAAAAACTATAATATTTTACATTGCATGGCTGAAATGACAGGACCCAAACCACTTCATTGAGTTGAAGTGATCTGGTTGACTCTAATGTTCCTTTAATGAAGGAGCGCCATAATATTTCTACAAATAAAACGTCTTTAACTGGCCAAAAAAACATTTTGGATGCTGAGCCATTGACTCTGCACAATATCAGTTCATAGCGTTGAATTCCCACCTTGTTACTCATTCCCAGTGATTATGCGAAGATTGTGCCATTGACTCTGCACAATATCAGTTCATAGCGTTGAATTCCCACCTTGTTACTCATTCCCAGTGATTATGCGAAGATTGTTATATATCTAACTGAGAGGCAGTTCCCTGCGTGATGTGGATTTGTTCTTTCTATTGAATTACAATTTTAGGTTTGCTTTGAACCAACATGCACCGCATGCTAAGTCCCAACAGCTTCCGATCCGTATTTCTTAACCATTCTCCACATGACTAGATTCTTATAGTATTTCTGTTTATGCACCTGGCTATTATGTAGCATAGTAACAATAACATGTCTAATTACAAAATATGGCAGTGTTTAAATGGAAGCCCCATGATTTTTGGTTTCTTAGAACACTAAATAAAATAAGCTATACAGTCATACGGTAGCAATAAAGAAACACACTTTTTATTATCACGTTAAAGGGGCACTTCAGGCTGTAATTTACCAATTCCTTTTTAGTGCATTATATAGATAGTGAATTTAGAAATATCCAAAAACAACCAATCCAAAGTAATATATGATAAAACAAGATTTTTAATAGATTTGTGGCACGTATAATTTACTAACTTCAGACTTTCTTTAGCTGTGTCCTCAGTGGCAGAACTACCGCCGGTGCAACCCGTGTGGCGGCACCAGGGCCCGTAAGCTTGGGTGGCCCATGCACTTAGGGCCACTGGATGGGCTTTGGTGAACAGAGGCACGGTCTGGCGCAATGGCCTTTTAACAGCCTAGTCTTGCCCCTGTAATATCATGATGCTGGGAGGAAGTGACAGCAGGTCACTTCCTGTCACTATCAGAGAGAGCCACGCAGAAAGAAGGGGAGGAGCAAAGAGAGAGGCAGCTCCTGACCCACACACCCATCAGTCTCAGGTAGCATCAGCAGTACCCCAAGGAAGCCACCCTCCTGCACACAAATTTTTATATGTATGTGTGTATCTGTGTGTGTTAATATGTATTTATATATGTGTAAGTATGTATATGTACTGTACATGGCACTGTATGTGTATATGTGTGTACATCCCAGCAATCAAACACCAACACAACATGCAGACACATCCCTTTACCATTGCATTCCAATGGCAATAGTACATACAAGTACACATGCAAAAACATGCTTAAATTAAAACTCACAAACACTACCCTGCAAGGTTGGGAAAATGGTAAATCCCCAGCTGGCATATCATCGTGGGAGTTGTACGACAGGTGGGGTGCTACCTTTTGGACCCCCTTATGCTAGAGGGGGACCCTGTGTGTCCTCACCAGAAACTTGCCCCAACCCAAACATCTCATGCTGGTCTATGGAATTGAATTCTTTGACATGTTTAACACGGCACTGCAAGGATTAAAGTGTAGATCCAGTAACTAGTCTATACAGAAGAGAGAACCCACATATAAAAATGTGTCGAGCTGCCTTTTTATTGCACACTGTGTGAGGGGACTGACTAGCAGATCCAATCAGAACAGGGGTGTCCAGGGCTTGTATTTCACTTGTCCACTTTCTATGAAAGTAGTCAACTAAACTGTGACTCTGATAAACATTTGCTGTGCTACTTAGTGGCATGTACAACAGTATAATTAGATAAAAGCATTGCATAGGAGGGAGGGGCAGGCAGGGTGGACCTGTGTCATCATGCACCTCTCTGTACATGCAAATATACAGCCAATTATCTAGTCCAAAAGACCATAAAATGCATGAGTTGTTTTAGTGGCTGGAATTTCCCTTTAAACCCCTTAAGGACCAAACTTCTGGAATAAAAGGGAATCATGACATGTCACACATGTCATGTGTCCTTAAGGGGTTAAACCTACATTTTCTGCAGATTTGGTTGAGCTAATATAGAACAGCATTTAGTACCCTGTACCCCAAACACAATGCAGACTGCTGTTTACAGTTTTATTGACTGTATGCATTCATCCATAAAGGAACACTATAGGGTCAGGAATGCAAACATGTATTCTGACCCTGTAGTGTTAAACCTTAAAAGGGCCATAAACTTACCTTTATTCCAACGTCACGCGGGTCAACTGGCGCTGGTTCCCCTTGATTCGCCTCCTTTGCTGAGATCATCAGAATTGACAATCTTATCCAATCCAATGATTTCATGTGGGAAAGCATTGGATTGGCTGAGTTCGTCAATTCTGATTATCTCAGCCAAGGAGGCAGGGGGTGGAGCCAAACGCTGTGCCACGCTAATCTGCATATCCTTGTAGAAATGAATTGAGTCAATGCATCTCTATAAGGAACTTCAGCGCCTCCATGCAGAGTGATGCACCTCTAATGGCCATCTAAGTGACCATAGGTCAGAGGGCAGTAATGTAAACACTGCCTTTTTTTTTTTTTTAAAGGCAGTGTTTACATGAAAATGCCTGCAGGGATTGACTATACTCACCAAAACAAGTGCATTAAGCTGTAGTTGTTCTGTTAACTATAGTGTCCCTTTAATATTTATTAGTTCAGTGTCTCTTTCCTGGGGTATTATGTTTTCTTATTCGTCACAATGCGTAATAATATCTGTAACAGCTGCCTCAATTTAATTCTTTTGGATAAGCTTTTTCAAATGATCACAATCTATTGGAAAAAAAAAACTAGCAAAATATATATTTCCTGAGAAAATACTTTCAGGGTTATTCCCTAAAGCATGAACTATCAAGAAATCAAACTTACATTTCAATGTTAGGCCTCAATCTGAACTGGAGGCATTCTCCTGAGTCGGCTATGTTTCTGGTTTAGCTGTGTGAAAAATCCTACGAATTGAAATTCACTTTCAATTCCTGACAACGTTCACACCTTTGTGAATAGTCGTATATGATATTCATTTATATCTTAGGACGTTGAAGGATATACTCTTTGTGAGCAGTTAAAGCGGCTCTGTCATTTAAACGTATGCATGTCATTTGATCCATAGGCGATTTTCAACTTTTTATTCAGTGGGGGGATTCCTTTAATCCTCAAACAATAATCACATCTCTAAATGTATTATTCTTATATTGGATGAAAATAACATTAGTAATATGGAGAGGTTGGTTTAAACAGAATTCTGAAAAGGATTTTTTTTTAGAACAAAAAAGAAAACATTTACTTTTATCTATGTTTCTTTGCATTGTTTTCTGGTTGTCAGCATTTTGTGAGTGTTTGTGAATGGTAACATGCGCAGTAATCTCTGTTTACACTTTATCATTTCTTCTTACTTTGCAGCACAAAACCAGTTGAGAAACTTGAAGTAGATCCTAAGGCTTATTCATTTCCTGACTTGGCTAATATTGTCAAAGAAAGGAGCTCTGCACCACAGGGGCCACTTCAGTTACAGACCGGCATGCCAAAAGTCATCGAAAATAATGAATACTTTATAGATGACCCTGATGTCCCCCCTCTCATATGAAGACTAGCTAGCCTCAAATATAATGTTCTGTTCAACACAGAACTGTAAGATCTCAACAATATCTGCCACAACGTGAGCTACACAAAGCATTTGTACAAATATTAGATTAGAGTCAACGAATTAAAGATCTGTGTAAATAAAATATGACTTCTTCATTCATTATAAAATATTCATAATTGTCTTTAATATGTTTATTCAATGCATTCAACATGATAATTACTGGAATGGAAAGAGTAGTTTGTGTTTCATAAGCTCTGTTTGAATTGCCCAGTGTATTACTATTCAGCAAAAAGTGGGCTAATTTAATTTCTTGAAATTCTACCTTGAATAGATCAAATGATTCTCATGTATTGTTATGCATAGACAAGAACAAACTATAAAATAAACCTATTTCATACCTGCAGTGTTTCCAGAATGTAACTTTCTACTCCACAGCTGCCTTACCACATTTTCACATTTGTTTAGTTGGATTCACAGCTAGCCCATGTGCTTTAGAACTCTTACCCTTTTGTTAAATGGACACTCCAAACCCTTAAAGCACTCTATCATGCTGAAGTGCTTTATGTGTAAAGCAGTGGCGTACCTACTACAGTTGCAGATTACAGACGTCACAACCTCTCTTCCACCAGGTTCCACTTTTGTATTACCTCTTCTCTGTGTCAGGATTACTTGTTGATCCGCACGTAGAAATGTATCACACCTAGGACTAAAAGGTAACGTCCTACCAGGCCTTAGAATGGCCGGACTTAAGATACCAAAGAATAGTCAGAATACTTGCCGAGGTCGGGGTCACAGAATGGGATGCAACGATAAGGGAAAGACAGGAGTCAGGGATATCAGAATACAGGGAAGTCAAAACAAAGCCAAAGTCAATAACCAGAAATAAACGCTCAGGAACACAGTTTCGGACAACCACTATTGGAAACCACGACAGGGCAATGAGGAGAAGTAAAAATGCGTTTAAATAAGCCTTTTACAAATCTGATTGGCCGAAATCATCATTACGCCGACATCATCATTACCATGGGCGGACGTGGGGCTATAATTTGGCGTGGATCCACAGCAGCTGGCGTCCACCAACATGTTGCAGGAGTCAGGTACACTGACGCATGGCTGCTGAACGCGGATACCGCAAGGTGTGGATGAATATGTTACACTCTGAGCCTGTACCCTATTTTTTCTAGATTGTAAACTCTCTTGAGCAGGCTCAACCACACATTTTACTTCTGTTCACTTTAATTTGTTTGTTATTCACCATTTGCTTGATTTATTTATATTTACTTATGTATCTGTGGTAAAAGATGCAGAAAATGTTGATATTCTATATATAATACATCATCATAGGGATACAAAACCCTTACCGTCTGTACTATGAAGTAAAGCTTCTCACAATCTTTTGCTCACACGTCCTGCCGTTAACTTTCTGCAATTTATTTATCAGTCATTTTTTAAGAAACTTTTTAATAATTCGGAATGGAAATGAAAACAGCATTAGATGGATACTGTTGACACTATAACTATTTTATCTCATTGAACCAGTGATAGTGTTTATCGTCCCCTGGTATTGTTCCTCCATTTAAGCCATACTCAAGCAGTTTTACACAGAAAGACATCCATAGTCCTGCCTCCAATGGAGGCGTGGCTACGATAGAGATTACATACTTCCTTCTAGCCATACCAATTTGTAGCTGAATGGGCGCTGTGGTAAATTGAGAGTGGTCAGCTGACACTCTTAGCCAATCACTGCTATCAATTGCTGTTCAGACTAATGGTTCCTCAATGGCATAAGCTGCACAGAGGGAATGAGCTGTTGGGAACGCTTGTATAGCATTAAAAATGGTTTAACGGGGGCGGAGTCTAACTGCGAAGCAGAGAGGTCGCATGGCGCCAGAGCTCCTGAGCAATTACCGCAAAAAACGTTGCTACAGCCCGACAAAATCGCCTAAAATAGTCACAACCACCGGCACAAGGGTGCAGAACGAATATGGGTCGCAAATCCAAAAAACCAAAGCCGGACCGGCCAAGCCAGAACCATGACATCGGGGCAATGTGGAGACAAGCCCTCGAAACCTCAGGGCCCAAGATGGCGACCTTCGCCGACAACTACTCCGACCTATCGGAAGAATACTCCCTGGAGGAGGACCCGATAGCAACACCGAGACAACCAGTGGCCGTGCCCAAACCCCAGGACCCTGATGGAGCACCGATTACAACAGCGGTACTAAAAAACCTGCTGGCAGGCCTGCAAACCACACTCCAAGGGGACATAGCCGCGCTCCGCACGGAGCTACAAGGCATCACCACGAGGCTGGACACCCTGGAAGTCACCTCGACAGCACACGACCTAACTATCACCTCCCTGCAATCAGAGATTACTCACCTCAAGCAAAAGACCACGGCCCTCGAGCGGCGGTTCACCGCGGCGGAAGATGGGCGCAGAGCTGCCAACATTAAGGTACGGGGGATACCGGACGATGTGCCCACCGAAGAGCTGCCCCACTACGTGCGCAGGCTACTCACCGGCCTTCACACACCAAAAGCAGCCAAGGCCATTCCACTGGAAAGTATATTCCGTATCCCAAAGCCGGCCAAAGCCCCAGCGACGGCTTCCCGCGACCTCATAATCCGCTTCCAGTTCCAAAAAGACAAGGCCGCAACCATGGCAGCAGCTAGAGATCGGGCGCAACTCACATTTGAAGGCCATACATTAGCTTTCTTCCCGGATCTAACGGGCGACACATTGGCCTGGAGAGGCTCATTAAAGCCCTTTACCATGCTCCTCAGACAGAAGGATATACCATATAGATGGCGCCCAGACCGTTCCCTTATCATCATACGGGGCGAAAACAAGCACGTGGTCCACGACCTTCAAGAAGCCCGAAACATGCTACCAGTGTTGGGCCTACCTCAGGATATCATGCAACAGGCGGCGCCCCAGAAGACCACAAGACCTACACACGACTGGAACCTGGAGAGGGCTAAAATCTTTGTGCCGCGACAACCGAGGCTGGAACCCTCTGAAGGGACTGGTGCTCGGGGACCCTGAAGGACACTCAAACTGCATACTGTCTTTATTAGGACTTCGCATGACACCTTGTTTAGCCATAGCCCCTTGGCACCATGACCTGGCCTGCTTATAGCCCTTCATTTGATTCTGTGATCGCAGCTAATCTGCGGACAATGGCACCAGGAGGCTGTTAACATAGTTGCCTCTCTGCTCCCACCACTCACAGCCAACACGACAGGACACACTCAGACACCCCCCCCCCCCTCCCCTCCGGTCTAGTGGCCCTCGGGGTGACACACGAGGAAACAACAATACATACCACGACTACTCATGCATACACCAACCCAAACTGAGTACTGACCGACCCGACGCTCACCACATAAGCCCAAACCCAACCTCAGGCGTATTGTAAAAGTCAGCATGTAAAGCAATACCACCCCCACGACAACCAGACAGGTTGACCAAAAGTTGTAAAGTGTCTGGCTCAACTAAGCTTCACTAGCCGACTATCCGACCGTGACTCTCTTGGGCCTCCACAACTACTCCCACAAATGGCATCAAGCTGTCACTCTACCCCAACGTCAGCCACCAATAACACTAGTCTCGAGTAACAAATGTTAAATGTCGTCAGTTTCTTATTATTGACCGTTAATTTAATATAAAAATGTGCAATGTTTATATGCCACTACTATATCACAATGTGAAATGTTCAAGCTTACGACCGCTGTCGTGGCAGAGTAAGCTATGTTGTAACCCTCATGCACTCAAAAATAAAGAATTAAAAAAAAAAAATGGTTTAACACTGAATGGAAGGACAATAGCCACTTCAATGAGATGAAGAAGTTAGAGTGCCTACAGTGTCCCTTTAAGGTTTATAAAAAATATGCTTTATATTTAGAAACTGAATTTCCTTTGTAAAGGTGGATATAAAAAAAAGGGAAACTACAATTGGTTTCCATGGCTTTTCTTCTTCTTTTTTTTATAGAAAATGTCCCCACAATAGCTTTTAACAAACCAATATTTAAAAAAAAACAAAATACCATTTTTAGTTCTTTTTGACGGAGGCAGACTTGGCCCTCCAAAGATATGATGCTAAGTCATTAGAAGTCATGCTGCCTGGCCTATATAGAAAAACTATATAAAATGTCAAATTCTGACTTGAGGGGGAAATATGAGCAAAGCAGCATTTAGATATTTTTTTAAGCTGTACTTGTTCTTTAACCCCTTAAGGACACATGACGCGTGTGACACGTCATCATTCCCTTTTATTCCAGAAGTTTGGTCCTTAAGGGGTTAAAGCAGAGCTGACTATATATTTTTTCTCATTTGTTTTCCCCCCTGAACTGAGAGTCTGTTTATCAAGTCATAAATATTCATCGTCACGTCCTTCTGATCACATTCCCCGAGCACCTGCCACAATATTCCCCATAAATATGGAGATAATGTTTATTGTTTCTCTGACAAAAAAGATTAGTTTGTATGCACCAAGATTTAAAAAACAGTAATTTTCTACTTAGAAATAAAGTATGGTTTATAATGTAGTATTATACTGATTGATTACACTTGGGACTATTCATTAATATGGAACAGAATATATATATATTTTTTTATTATTTAAAATATATTGTATCTATATCCATAACTTAAACCCTTTAAGGACAGAGACAATTGTGCAAGTTCTGAACCAAAACAAATCCTAGAATTTGAGCTACATCTTCGTTCAACCATTTTTTGACCTCTTTGATATTAAAGGGACATTATAATCACCAGAACAACTACAGCGTAATGTAGTTGTTATAGTGAGAAGAATCATTCCCTTCAGGCTTTTTGCAGTAAACACTGTATTCATAGAAAATGCAGTGTTGACATTACAGCCTAGGGATACCTCCAGTGGCTACTCCTCAGATGGCTGCTAGAGGTGCTTCCTGGGGCAGTGCTGCTTATTGTGCAGCACTGTCATTCAGTATCTTCATCCTCTGCATGGAGACACTGAACTTCCCTCATAGAGATGCATTGATTCAATACATCCCTATGAGAAGATGCTGAATGGGCAGGGTGGTGTTTGGTTTTGTCCCGGCCGGCCTACTTGGCTAAGATAATCAGAATTGACAAGCTCACCCAATTCAATGCTATGGGAAAGCATTGTGATTGGCTGAGATAGTCACTTCTGATGATGTGAGCCAAGAAGGCAGATAAGGGGCAGAGCCAGCACCAGCTGATGAATAAAGGTAAGATTTCACTATATTTAGGGGGGTGAGGGTGCAGTGGGACTAGATAGTGTTTTTAACACTATAGGGTCATGAATAAATGTTTGTGCACTCACACTTATTATATATCACTTTGTTCAGGAGACACATGACTTTCATTTCACATCAACCTTTTATATATGAAACATAATTTAATATGAATACAATCTAAAAAAATGTGTGAGAAATTAAAACAATATATATTTGCCAAGTTCTGCATGGTATGTTACCTGTTAATGTCATAATACTGTTAGATTTTACTGCCATAAAATACATATTTGTTTGCTATGATGTCCCATGAGTACAACGATGCCCCCATGTACAGGTTGTATGGGGTTTTGGAAAGTTACAGGGTCAGTTATAGGGCTTGCCCATTTCATGGCATTCAGTTTGCAAAAGCAGACAACTCCAGTGTTTTTTTGTAGCCGCTTTTGTTTAGCGATGTCTCCCGAGTACAACAGTAACCCCCATGTATAGATTTTATGATGTTTTGTAAATACAGGTTAGAGAACAGCACACACTCAAAAATGACAGGTTTCAATTTTACTAGGCTACGTAAAATCACCTGTCTTAGCAAACAAATGTGGGGATTACAGCAAGGAGACCCGTGAAACAAGGGGATCCCAAGAAAGTAGCTCTGAGCACAGAAAGAGGCGCTTAGATAGTACCAGATAATAAAAGGAAAAAAAGGGAAATCACATATAATGGGTAAGGGGTAGGAAGGGGGGGGGGGGGGAGAAATAAACAGAAAAATCCCCTACTCCACCCTGTACCACCCACAGCTTGCTCAGAATAGGAGCTGGTAACCCAAACAAAAAATATATATATATATATATGAAAAATCCCTACTATCATAAGGCAGTCTTAAAAATCCTATAGGCAGATGGGTTAAACAAACTCTAAATAGATAGCCCTATATAAGGTCAAAAGAGCACCACACAAAGGACTAGAGCTGCCTACCCAGAGATCCTAAATAATCTGATAGACTAACTAAATCATCCCATCATACTGACTACCTAAGTGCTACCTAAAGTGAAAATAAAAAATAAAGAAAAGCGCTCGACGTGCGTTTCAGCGTGAATACACGCCGTCATCAGGAGCAAGTTCACATATGTATCCCATTTTGCCGGTTAAATACCTGTTCAGTCAGGGAGAAAATCCCTGCAGCTGATCGAGCGTGTTGAGGGGCGTAGGTGAATGACGTATAGTCACCACGCCCCCTTGCCGCATCATAGCCTGCATAGTGTGGTTATTCGGCTAAAACAGAGTCAATCACTGTAGGGGGAGGGTGTACTGTCAAACGCCCCACCCCTCAACATCACGGCTAATACAGAGATAGAGAAAGCAATCATCTTACTGAATGTAGCTAATGCATATAATAAATTGATTAACCTGAAACCTAAGAGTTAAGGGTTAAGAATTTTGACCCCATCATGTCATAGAACTTCTAAACTTACAAGATAAAATACCCTCTACTGTCAAAACACTATAAGTACTGTTTCCTAGCAATAAACCTAGGATGGTGAGAAGCCAGGTAATCTAAGGCTTCCATCTTCCAAAGGTCACTCTATGTAGGAATACCTGTACTGATACAGATGAAAGGTGTCTATATAGTAAGTCCTGTGTGTTATTGGGTCATCTAGCATCAGATTCTAGATAATATATAACTCATACTGTACAGGATTGGACAGAAGGGGAAACAAGCATTTCCAATATAATGATTTACTTCTACAATATGTAGAAGGGTATAGAAAGGACCACCGTTAAAAATAAGGTAAAAATATTAATCTTGTAATTTTTAGGCAATAGCTTTTTAGCCAATAAGATCAGCTGTATGGTCAGATCAAAGCCGGTAGGGATTTATACAATTACTTTGTGAAAAACAAAAAAACTTTAATTATTTACAGACAGCAATTAAAATAAGGTTAGACAGATGGATAGGCCTATTTTCTGTTGATGGAAAAAACTATAAATCTATAGAAATTATGTAAACGAAAAACCTTTGTTTAATCCCTGTGGAGAAAGTGTTTTTAACGTATAAATCAAGTAGGATTCTCTTTGCTTTAGCTTGCGATCCCAATCCCCTTTACGTTGGGTTTGGGTTATGAGTTCTATGCCCATAAAGCGTATCCTACTGGATGAGTTGGCATGGTATGCTTTAAGATGCCTTGAGATGGGAGTTTCCAATCTCCTTCTGACTGAATTTACATGTTCCCTAATACGGAATTTAAAAGGGCGGAAAGTCTTTCCGACATACTTGATTCCACAGGAACATATCAACAGGTAGATTACTCCCTGCCTGATGATAGTAGGGATTTTTCATATATATATATATATATATATATATATATATATATATATATATATTTTTTTGGCTTGGGTTACCAGCTCCTATTTTTAGGAAGCTGTGGGTGGTACAGGGTGGAGTAGGGGATTTTTCTTTTTATTCCCCCCCCCCCCGCCCTTCTTACCCCTTACCCATTATATGTGATTTCCCTTTTTTCCTTTTATTATCTGGTACTATCTAAGCGCCTCTTTCTGTGCTCCAAGCTACTTTCTTGGGATCCCCTTGTTTCAAGGGTCTCCTTGCTGTATCTGTTTTTGTTTGGGTTACCCCCTATTCTGTAGCTCTGAGGTCGGCTACTATAGGGTAGACTCTACAGCTTCACATGTGATTGTGACGCTGTGGCTCTACCTTGTATCTTCTTCTTCAACTGTGGGGATTAAGTTACCCCATGTGGCCATATTTTGTTAAGCGTCCAGAACTGCATGTCCCGGGCATTGGGCAATGTGATTAGTAGAATCTTCTCAGTGGTGCCCCCTTCAAGTGGCACGCAAGGCATGTGCCCTAAATTAGGTACATCACTGCTAGTAGCCATGTATATATCTGTATCCTATCACATTCTCTCAAACGCATCGTGTTCTAGGCTTTCTTTATAACTCATTCCTACACCATGGCTACATTTACATATCTGGCTGAAATATATTATCGAACAAACGCCATGTGGAAAACTAGTGCAAAACGCAGACAATGCTAATTAAAAACAAACATGTGATTGGATTGAAAATACATAAATTAGAATTATTTGGGGCATCTGTTTCAGTCTTCATTTTATTATAACCACCAGCTACATCAGAATACTTTATACTTAAAGGGACACTTACTGCTACAACATAACAAGGGCTTTGATGAGTTTTTGGACTCATTTTATATTTTTCTCACATTAAAATCTCTTTAATTGTTTTAAAATATAGAGAGATCAGTGTGAGCTAAGCTACTGACTTGACTCATCACCACAACCATTTATTTATCTCTTATCTGTATAGGACAGGAGAGAAGGGGGGGAGATTAACCCCTTAAGGACCAAACGTCTGGAATAAAAGGGAATCATGACACATGTCATGTGTCCTTAAGGGGTTAAAACAGGACAGTGGTTGGCTGTGGGTCAAAGTCTTATCAGCAGCTCAGTTCCTGCTGACCTCTCGCTGACCGAGTTGTGTGCGTACTAGCAACACTCACAATCAGGATGATATCTTGTAGTTATAATATATGAGGCCAAAAACTGTCAAATACAAAGTTGTGTTGGTGCCAGGAGTATCCCTTTAAGGGCAATGGATTTGCCATTCATTCTTTTGCTTTTTAGAAATAATGAACCACAATACTTGTAGAATATGTAAGTAATAAAAATAAAAGGCCTGTCTCTAAGTCTAAGTTTAGCTACTGTTATGGTACTTTTTCAGTAAACCAAAATGTTTAAATGTCTATCTGTTCCTGTCCAAATTAAAGAGAATTGAATTGCGTATATACGCTGAAGTAATTCAGTCTGACACACGGAGTTCAGGTTAAAATAACTTCGAGGAAATTTATTGGCAAGTCCAGCAAGAGCGGGCGCGCAGGCCCTTTTAAGAGGCATTTTCGTCATCATTGATTATCAAGATATCAGTGAATAAACATCATTAATTGGATTAATTGTTAAGTGTCTGGATTAGTATCCACCTATCAATATAATTAATTGGCTCAAAAACTAAGTGGTTAGCTTCGTGTCCACCCACCAAGAGGTGGTATTGTTTTGGACACGGGTGGGGACAAGGGGGTCTTGAGCGTCATTTTACACGGTCGGTGATGTCAGGTCTCGTGGTTAGGTGCAAGGTCTCTTATGAATAGAACATTTCATTACTACTGTGTTGTCATGGCCTTTAAATTATACTATGTTGCGAGTTAGGGGAAATTCAACAGTTCCTGGGTTAGTCATATCCTTATGGAGAATACAGTCTTTGTCTATTGTGTTAGATGTGCTGAGAAATTCTGTCATGTAATGTAGTTTTCATATGGAGAAGTCAGGTTATGAGGACAAAATGGAGGATTTGTCACAGTATCAGGTTAAAATGGAGTTAGTGCAATAATTCAATACAAGTTCAATAAAGATTTTTTAATAATTCTACATCAGTCCCCCCTATGAAATGTTAAATTCTAAGAGATAAAAAACTTTATTTGTTAATACCAGAAGACGTGTTAGCCCAAAGGCACAGAAACCCCGTGGCCGCTAGCTAGGTGTTAATGCAAAGTGCAAGTCTGTCCCTAATTCTGACCCTAATAGGCTAACTCATCGTCAGTATGGCTCTCGAACACTTCACACCCATGGGTGGCCCATGGCGGCTAACCCACCACTTCTCCACACGGGGCCTTTACCATTCACTGACAGATGCTGTCCCTAAGGTGGTCCCTTCCTAGAACTCTCGCACTTTATCATCAAAAGGGATAGATTGCAGCGGCAAACAGGGTGAGTTGAGATCTTGGAAATCTTGGTCATAAACTTCAAGATGTGTGAAAGTGGGTGCCGCTTGGTCAACAGTCTTCGTGAGGGCTTTCCTCAGACAAGGGAAGACACAACAAAAGAGAAGAGCAAAGATAAAAAGAAAAATTAGTATTGCCATACCAATATGCATTAAAGCCTTTTGCCAACCCGTCATCCAACCAAACCATCTGTCCCAGGGATCTTCCTTTTCAACTCTTCTGAGAGGTCATTTAATTTTGCTATGGCTAATGTAACTACCATTAGGGCCTGTGTTTTCTGGGATGTAGGTACAACATGTCATGGTGTCGGGCAAAATTTTACATACCCCTCCTTTTTCGGCTAGGATCATATCTAGGGCCATTCTATTCTGGAAGGCCATTTGGGATGTGGCCTGCAACTGTTCGGCTAATCCCTGGAGGGCATCTCTGGTGTAATTAACAAAACGCTGTTGGTTGTAATAAATGTAATTTATCCAGTTTAAATTCTTGTTTGCGGTAACTATGGTAAAAATTGATTCAAACCCTGCAGCAACTTCATCTCTTGCTTTAAACTCATTGGGTACCCCCCTAGGCACCCCAATGGCATCAATGTAAATGTGAGGGTCAAAACTTCCTTTTACTGGGGCTTCACGCTTAACCTTAGTGTGGCTGGACTCATGGGTGTTGAGGTGGGTGTCAGAGATAATGTGTATAGGCATAATGGCCTTGGCCAAAGTACACTCCCCCCACCACTCCGTGTCCATTCTGGATCTTAGCTGTAAATCCCCATACAACCAGTAAATGTCTCCCAGTGACCTAGTGTGATGCTGCAGTAAACGTACAGGAACAGTTCTGTATGTAGCACAATAACCTTTGGGAAAGTTACCCACAAATTTACCAATCCCATCGTGCATGGCATAGCAAGTATAATTACCTTTATATACGGTAATACCATTAGGGGGTCTGACACCTTTGGCTAGAAGAGGATACTCTGCTGTCCATGCTTGACATATGGACCTGTTAACATTGTATTGGTAGGCAAAAAGACTTAAAACACAATTTTCAACATCTACTGGCAGGGTCAAAGGTACAGTACCCAGATGGGGCCGGGCACCACCACACACATAGCATGCGGTTCTGTTATGTTTGTTGGCATTGTATTTCATCCATTCTAACCATAGGTTAACATCATTAAAACCTGTTTCAGCGGCCATGGTATCTTCGAAGGTGGGGTTAGCAATGGCCATCATGTCCTTAAAGGACTGGATGTGTGGTTTTAATGGGTTTGTGACCATGTGAGTAGCTCCTCGCCACTCAGGGGAACTACACATATCTCTAAGGTAGAAATGCCCTAATTTAGTATGGGAACCCTTTTTCCAATACATTCCCAATACATATCGGTCTGCATCTGTTGGGCTTGGATGCTCAATATTAAGAATTAATTTCATTGGTGTGCCTCCTCCAGGCTTTCTCAGAGTCATTCTTTGAAGGAGGGACCTACCATGATCATCTACTTTAGATAAGGCACTTTTTGGCTTGTAACCCCAGGAAGGCCCGGCATTCCATCCCGCCGCCCCCCAATGGCCACAATTGTGCCCCCATTGTTTGTCAACTACACAAACATTGGTCTTTTGCATGAGGGATATCTCTATAGATATTCTAGATGTTTGTTGTAGAGAATGGGCATTCTACGATGTCACAATAATCAAAGGTATAGGTAGCCACACGGGTACATGATGAATTATACCAGAAGGTGTACCCACTAACATCTTTAGTGATGGCTACCTGCCGGGCCTTAATTAAACTAATTAAGGAGACAATGTACCAGAGGTACATGGTTGTGCGGTATCTGCTTCCTCTGGGGCAGGAGACTTCTTGCAGTGGGAAGCGTGGATCCAATGTGGCCTGCCGGCCACTTTGACGGAGGTTGCGGTGATCAGGAGAACTTGGAATGGCCCGTCAAATCTTGGTTCCAGGGTACTTTTCCGCACAAACTTCTTGACCAAAACCCAATCTCCGGGAAGCAGGTTGTGGGTACCTTTGTCCAAATCAGGATCTGGAATTGAAGAGAAAACTTGGGCATGTATTTTGTTCAAGGCACTTGCAAGTTCAGTTACATAGTCTACTAAAACATCTGATTGAAGCTGTAACTGCTGCGGATAATAACAACCTAGTCTGGGTGCTGTCCCAAATAGAATTTCATATGGGGATAACGAATGCTTCCCTCTAGGTGTGTGCCTAACGCTGAATAAAGCTATTGGCAGGCTTTCTGGCCAGGGCATCTTTAACATTCTGGCTTTTAGAGTGCCATTCATGCGCTCTACTGTCACGTTTAAACATTTGTTATGAAGGAACACAACTGCAGATTTCGTATAGTTTGAATATTTATTAAAGAAAGTAAAAGGTAAAGACTTTAATTCCACTTTACAGGTACTGTAGCATTAAGTAATAAACGATAACTGAAGTCCACAATTATATGCACTGTAGCTTTAAGGAGTAAACGATAACTGAAGTCCACAATTATAAGCACTGTAGCTTTAAGGAGTAAAAGGTAACTGAAGCAGCAAGAGTCCTTTAGTAGTATTAATTAATTAGATGATAAAAAGTTACAATAGCTGTTCCATAGACTTTAAATGAAGAAAGATAGATGCAGCTAACTGAGACAAGTATGAGTTGAAGTTAGCTGTAACGGTTGGCTTTAACGAAGGACTTTGGAGACAGGAAATAACAGCTTTAGATGCAATGCTTATCAGAGAAGTTTTTCGTTAGTAACTTGCAGGTCTTGAACACTTTGGGCTAGTGCATTAACTCTTTGATTCAGCGTAGTTATAGTAGAATCGAAATCTGCTGGATCCATTACAATGGCTGGATTATTCTGTCACGTTTAAACATTTGTTATGAAGGAACACAACTGCAGATTTCGTATAGTTGAATATTTATTAACGAAAGAAAAAGGAAAAGACTTTAATTCCAATTTACAGGTACTGTAGCTTTAAGTAATAAACGATAACTGAAGTCCACAATTACAGGCACTGTAGCTTTAAGGAGTAAATGATAACTGAAGTCCACAGTTACAGGCACTGTAGCTTTAAGGAGTAAACGGTAGTAAATTGCAGACACTGAATCAATAAGGAGTCTCTTAGTAGAGTTAACGGTTTAGGTGATAAGTAATTACAATAGCTGTTCCATACTTTAAATGAAGCAAGACAGATGCAGATAACTGATATGAAGTATGAGTTGAAGTTAGCTGTAACGGGATTGTTTTTACCGAAGGACTTTTGGAGACAGGTAATAACAGCTTTTAGATGCAACTATTATCACATTGGTTTTACTTAGCTTCCGGCACATAGAACACTGGTTCCCGAGATCTCCTCAGAGGCGTATGAAGAGTGTTTAATCCTTAGTCGTGGATGAGGAGAGGTGAAGGGAACTTTGCAGAGTCTTTCAGTCCGGTCTGGTAGCAGAGGCTTTCACCATGAAGTTGTAACCGGGTTGTGAGTAAGGAACGTAGTTCAATAATCCAGCCCTGATCAGCTGGTGCAGTCAGATTAAATAGGCAGACCGTGTCATAAAGGGGTGTGGCTAGGCTCCGTGGAACCAGGAAGTAAGAGGATACCATAGTTAAGGCATGACATCTACTTTACCACTACTTTGTGGGTGGTAAGGGGTGTGAAAGGCTAGAGTCACCCCCAGGGCAGTCCAGATTTCTTTAGTCACTGTTGCTGTAAAGGCTGGGCCCTGATCACTTTCAATGACTTCTGGAAGTCCAAATCTACATACAATGTCTGTAAGTAGGCGTCTTGCGGTTGTTTTTGCAGTGATATTGGTCACAGGGTAGGCTTCTGGCCAGCCTGAGAACATGTCCACTATTACTAGTGCATATTCATGAGGCCCACTCTTGGGCATTTGGATGTGATCAATTTGAATTCTCTGGAATGGGTACATGGGTTTTGCTAGGTGCTTTGCAGGCACCCTGATTGGTCTTCCTGGATTGCATTTTGCACAAATGACACAGGCCTTGCAGAAGCTGTTGATCAGGGTTGTGATTCCAGGTGCTTCATAATACTTTTGAATGAGGGCGGCCATTAGGTCTTTTGACAGATGTGCAGGTCCATGTGCCCATTGGACAACTGCTGGATATAAATTTCTTGGAAGGCAAAATTTAGAATTGTTGTAGTAAATTCCGTCCTTTAGGACAGCTCCTTTCTTCTTCCATTTCTGGATTTCTTCAGGGGTAATTGCAGCTTGCTGTTCCCGCAAAATTCTCAGATCAGTAGGAAGAGTTTGCAAGGTAAAGAAAGGAACTTCTTCTTCTTGTCCGGACACTTCTTCATCCACTTCCTGCAAATCTCTGGCTGCTTGCTTAGCAGCCTGGTCAGCCAAATGGTTGCCCTTTGCTTCATCTGTATCCAACTTCCCATGTGCCTTGACTTTCAAAACGGCCACTTCTTCAGGGAGTAGGAGGGCATCCATTAGTTCCTTGATTGCAGAGCTGTGTTTGACTGGTGTACCGGCAGTGGTAAGAAATCCCCTTGTCTTCCAAATGAGGCCGAAGTCATGTGCCACACCCAGAGCATATCTCGAATCTGTATAGATGTTGGCACGCTTTCCTTCTGCAATTTTGCATGCTGAGGTCAGGGCTTGTAATTCAGCTTCTTGCGCAGACATTGCTGGCGGTAAAGATGATGACTTGAGAACTTCCTCTGTTGTGGTTACGGCATATCCTGTGTGGTATTTCCCTTCTTCATCAGCATACCTTGAGCCGTCCACAAACAGGGTGAAATCCGGATTTGGTAATGGATTCTCATGCACAGTTGGTAAATGCACTGTTTCCATTTTCATCTGTTCAAAACAGTCATGAGGAGTTTCTGGGTCATAGTCATTCACTATGACCAGGTCTTTAAATTCTTTTTCCAGGAAATGGCGTTGCCATGCTTCAAGAAGATCAGTTGTTTTGTATTTGGCAATGCCATTTTCCTGTAGCTGCGATTCATCCATGGTGGCCCATAATTTTGCCATAGGCCCAAGATCATTCCATGATCTTGTTTTCAACTTGGTGACAGGGATATGTGGAATAGCAGTATCCCAATGGCGGTACAGGTAATTAAGTTCTGAGGGCAGTTGGATCAGGACCATGCTATTGCCTTCAGAGTCACAATAGAAATCCTGAGCAGTGAGCTTCACTTCAATCCAGTGGTAAAGCTCATCTTCGTAGCAAGGTTCAGGGGTAATGTTTGGCTTGTACCACATGGTACAGAAGGCATAATCCTGGCCTTCACAGAGGGGTGTTTTGCCTTCGTAAAATGTTAAATGTGGATGCATTATTTTCTTGATACATCCACAGAGAAGGTATATGTAGGTTTCATCCGTGACAAACCCATAGTAGATACCCCCCTCAGGGAGTGGAAGAAGAGTGGATGGGTTAAGAACTTGACATCTTTGTATAGAAATGTTGTCAGGCAGAAGAAGATGACATTGTAGACGCAGGTGTCTAGCAGGTGACACGTGCTTGAGCTGTACTTGGTTGATAATGGCAGAGATGTCATGAGGGGCCAAAACAACCAGAGGGTGGCCAAGGACCAGATCAGAAGTTCTTTCAATGAGTTCTCTTGCAGCAAAAACAGCCCTAAGGCAGGACGGGGCACCTCTGGCCACAATGTCCAATTGGCATGAGAAGTATCCAATAGGCCTCTGGCGGCCTCTTAAGTCATTAGTTTGTGTAAGAACTCCTGTAGCATGGCCTTGTCTTTCAGAGACAAATAATTTGAAAGGTTTGGTATAGTCTGGTAGGCCCAAGGCAGGAGCAGAAGCAATGGCACGTTTAAGAGATTTGAAATTGTCCAGAGCTTCATTGGTCAGGCCGAATGGGTCTGACTTGAGTGCATCATAGAGAGGTTGCATAAGCAGAGAGGCTTCTGGGATCCATGCTCTGCAATAGGAAATGAGGCCTAAGAAGGCATGAAGAGATTTTGAAGTCCTTGGGGGTGGAATGTCCAGAACTGCTCTGACTCGGTCCCGAGTGAGATGTCTGGTACCTTGAGATAAGCAATGTCCAAGGAAAATAACAGAAGGTTGGCAGAACTGCAGCTTGAGAAGTGAAGCTTTGCATCCTTGTTCTGCCAAATAGCAAAGCAGACTAATTGAACACTTTTCAGTAGTGGGTATATCATCTCCACAGAGCAGTAAATCATCCATATACTGGAGCAGAACAACTTCTGGGTGTTCAGCTTGCCATGGGTCAAGGATGGTACACATGGCCTTTGCAAATTGACTTGGAGAATTTTGTGCCCCCTGGGGCATGACAGTCCATGTATACTGTTGCATTTCATGGGTGAAAGCAAACAAGTATTGACAGGATGGATCCAGTGGAACACTGAAAAAGGCATTAGCTAGGTCAATGACTGTGAAGTACTTTGCAGATGGAGGTACTCCTGAGAGCAGAGTGTGTGGGTTTGGTACAAGAGGGGTGTCCAGAACAGTTGCTTCATTGACAGCACGGAGATCCTGAACCATCCTGTACTTCTCTGGCTCACCTTTTGGAGTTTTCTTCTTCACTGGAAACAATGGAGTATTACATTCTGATTTGCATTTCACTAGAGCACCCTTTTCCAGGAGTGCTTTAATTTGGATAGAAATGGCTGCAGCCTGTGCTGGTTTGAGAGGATATTGTGGTTTTCTTGGTAATTTAGCTCCTGGGATCAGCTTTACCACCACAGGTGGAACATTTAGGTGACCTATGTCCTCTGGACCTGAGGACCATAACTTAGCAGGCACCTCTGTTTTCAACATATCTGGGAAATTGGACCTTGGTTCTGCTGCTTCCCTACGGGATTCCTCTAATTGCAGCATCAGGGGTAGGGAGCACAAGGCTGAGGTGTCTGAAGCAGATAGAGGTGTAGACATTTCTACCTGTCCATCTGGAGTGAAGGTTATAGATGCCTGTAGACGTGAGAGGACATCAGCGCCTAACAGGTTAATTGGGCACGTGGAGGATACTACAAAACGAGCAAGTAGGCTTGTCCCAACTCGCAGAGGGGTTGTTAAAGGGCTATGTCTTGGTTGGCCATCCACTCCAACACAGGAGACATCAATATTTGACAAGAAAGATGGGTCTGGCAGGTCTTGTTCTCTTAGAACACTTCAGGCTGCACCTGTGTCAACAAGAAACGTGGTAGGTTGGCCTTCAATGGGTAAAGTCACTGTGGCAAGTGGCCCCCCTCCTTTATCCCCTGTAGACACTGCCAGGACAGGGGTTAATGACACAGGCTTGCCAATTTCCTAATCTTCTGGTTCCTCAACTATTGGAACCGCTGTCTCGGCCTTAGGGGCCGGGGCAGGCTTGGACGGCTTTCTGGGCTCTCTTTTAGGTTCTGGGCAATCATTTTTAAAATGTCCTTTAGCCTTGCAATTAAAGCAATATCCATCTTCTGGTTTGGTGCCCCTGGGAACGGGAGGATTGGTACGGGACACCATGAGAGGAGCTGAACTGGGCCTTCTGGGAGTTTGGGCAGATTCCAAACCTCTAGCAACTAGGAGAAGAGTATCCAGGGGAACAACCTTATATTCAGGGCGTGCAGCAATGATACCCTTGCGTATGGAGTCTTTAACACCTTGGACAAACGCACCTGACAGCATTTGTGAATGAATTTTGTCAGTAAGATCAAATCCCAAATCTGTAAACATTTGATACAGTCTTGCATGAAACCTTTCTACCGATTCTCCTTTGTCTTGCACAACATCAGTAAGACCAGCAGCCTGATCTGCAAGTTTGTCCTTTGCCCAATCTCTTAATTGATTGCAAAAAGTTACTCCGGAGGGGTAATCAACATCACTTGTAAGCAGATCTGTACTGAGGTGGCGGGCCATGCTGGGCCAATATGCATCCCCTGCTTTAATAGCACAAATGCTCAGTAAGTCACGCCAGGCGGCGGAATAAGTCTTTTGAATCTGAACTATCCCTCGGTAAAAAGGCATAGGCTGCTTCTCTGGGTCAGGGAGAGATTTCATTAAAGCACTAGCTTGTGTGGGATTAAAGGCAACATATTTAGGAGGGGCCCGTTCTCCCCGACCCTTATGGCCGAAGGGATCTTCAATAGAGCGGTAGGCCGAGACTCTTGCAGCCTCCAATGAATCCTGAGACAGCCTGTCATCCTCTTCCTCATCTAACTCTATGATCTGGGCCCTTCTGCGTGAGGGGATCACCTGAGGTGACAGAGCCGGGGGATGAGAGGGAGTCCCGGAGGCGGGAGTTGCCATTTGGTCATAATCTTGGGATTGGTAATCACCGGGAAGCACCGGCATCAGGGGTGCTGAATGACTGGGGGCCGCCATATTGGAGGCGGGGAAGGAAGTTGCATTGGGGTTAAGGGAAGAAGTGGCGGCCATATTGGATGTGGGCACATCCGGGGCAGACTGTACCGGACTGGGCATGACCGGAACCTGGGAGTGGCTTGGGGAAAGGGGTATGGATAATTTGGATAGGGCATGGACATGGGGTATGGGAAGGGGTATGGCCAAGCCATCTGGGCGGGGGCTGGGGCGGAACCTGGAGTGGGCAGGAGAGCTGGGTAGGGATTAGCAAGATTGACAGTGGCAGGGGAGGAGGGGTTAGCTAACTGGGCAGATGCAGATGGGAGGGTAGGATTATCAACGGAGAGAAAGTGCGGAGAAGGAATGGCAGATGAGATGTTAGCATTAGACACAGAAGGTGGCTTAGGAATGGATGAGGATGATGGGAGTGTTAGGGAAGGAGAAGGGGAAAAGAAAGATCCATCAGAATTCAGGACCGGGCAAACGGGGGAGGTGACGGGATGGGTGCTGGGAGGATTGGGAGCGGGATACATAGTCAGCTGGCAATCACCCATTGCTGACTGAACCTTGGGGATAGACATCCCCTGGGCGCCATTTTGGGGCGCTGGCTGAGGAAAAGCCCCAGCAACACAGTTATTATGATACACAAACAATTTCACACCCTTGTGAATTATTTCTTCCTCAACCCAACCTTCTTGCTGAATAGCCTTCGCTACTCTGTACCATGCTTCAGCTGTCTTTAATAAATCATTATTTGCAAGCTTGGCTTTCTTCTCCATCAGTAATCTACGCCAACTTTCTGGTTGCAATCTACCACATGTTGGGACAGCAATTTTACATACTTTAGCAATCTTTACAACACCTTTAACCATCTCCTCACCCTCTCTGTCTTCAACTAAATCACATGCTAGCCAGCCCTTACTGGGCTTACTCAAATCCTGCCCCATAATCCCCTTTCCCCTACACCAGCGTCCTAGATATAGGGAAAGATAAGGAAAATTGAACAGGAATGTCTACAATGCTCGACTGCCACTTTAAGGTAGGTGGGTCCTACTCAAGTGCGTCTTCCCAAAACGTAGACTAGTCACTGAATCCGCCTACCCGGGGTGGTAGACACGGATTGGAGCGAGGTGAGAAGTGTGTGACCAATCACTTCTCTGTTAAGAGGAATGGGAGTGGATAGTATAATAGTACAGGAAGTGTAGAAAAGATAAAAAGGTAAGGAAAAATCCTTAGAGACAGACACAGGAGTTTGAATGACTCCTGATTAAACAAACAAGACAACAATACAATTGAAATACAGTGCATGCATCACAGTTCAAATAAAATCAACAGTAATTCCTTTCCTTTACTCATGTGCTTACTCCAAAGTCACCTCCCTCAATCTCGTAGTGTCCCCGCTCGGAGAACGACTTTCGTAAGTCTCACTACCAGCGGCCAAGGATAACAGCTAACACCGGTCCGAAATCCATATGCCTCCCTCGTTACAGCAGTCCACTAATAGTGGCCGCGCTACCCTCACCCTTGTAGTGCCCCTATGAGACCCACTCATAAGTCTACACAATCTCCACAGATCCAACACACCTCTTTTTCCATACAGCCACAGCCACGAGGCTCCTAAAAGAGTTAAACAGGCAAAGAAGACCCCCAGGAACACTTCCACAGGTCAACCCCCCTTTTTCCCTACAGCCACAGCCACGTGGCTCCTAAAAGGAGTAAACAGGCAACAGGACTCCAGGCAAATCCCCCGGGTCCACCCCCCTTTATCCCAAAGGGGAAACAGACAAACACAGGACCCCCAGGCAAACTACCACGGGTCCACCCCCCTTTTATCCCAAAAAGGGGAAACAAATAAGCATTCAGCCCGGGCAACCAAACTAGATCATGCCAATACAGACACACCCAGGTAACAGATAGACTAAATGCAGGTAACAAATGGGTAATAAGACTCCGGGCAAGATATTACCTGTCTTTGATGTCCTCCCGGGAAGCAGTCACAGACACGTGGACGGGTCAATCAAAGGGGCCGGAACATACCGGTGGCTCTGCAGAAGTCTCTACCGTGTACCTGGAGGTGATCAATCTCCTTTCCTTCCCCCCGGATTCCTCCGTCCAACTGCGTCTTCCTTAGGACGGCTCACCGGCCAGACATAGCCCGGAGTCCCTGTTCGGGCGCCAAAGTTGTTATGGTACTTTTTCAGTAAACCAAAATGTTTAAATGTCTATCTGTTCCTGTCCAAATTAAAGAGAATTGAATTGCGTATATACGCTGAAGTAATTCAGTCTGACACACGGAGTTCAGGTTAAAATAACTTCGAGGAAATTTATTGGCAAGTCCAGCAAGAGCGGGCGCGCAGGCCCTTTTAAGAGGCATTTTCGTCATCATTGATTATCAAGATATCAGTGAATAAACATCATTAATTGGATTAATTGTTAAGTGTCTGGATTAGTATCCACCTATCAATATAATTAATTGGCTCAAAAACTAAGTGGTTAGCTTCGTGTCCACCCACCAAGAGGTGGTATTGTTTTGGACACGGGTGGGGACAAGGGGGTCTTGAGCGTCATTTTACACGGTCGGTGATGTCAGGTCTCGTGGTTAGGTGCAAGGTCTCTTATGAATAGAACATTTCATTACTACTGTGTTCTCATGGCCTTTAAATTATACTATGTTGCGAGTTAGGGGAAATTCAACAGTTCCTGGGTTAGTCATATCCTTATGGAGAATACAGTCTTTGTCTATTGTGTTAGATGTGCTGAGAAATTCTGTCATGTAATGTAGTTTTCATATGGAGAAGTCAGGTTATGAGGACAAAATGGAGGATTTGTCACAGTATCAGGTTAAAATGGAGTTAGTGCAATAATTCAATACAAGTTCAATAAAGATTTTTTAATAATTCTACATCACTACTATGGCCTTACATTTTAAATTCACTTTGAATTCTCACCTTAGTAAATAAACCTGTTAGTGAGCAGGCAGTTGTGCATAAGATCACAAGTGCATGGTTACTATTTCCTCCTAAAACGGAATGAAACACTGCTTAATAAAGCTGTCGTCTCTATAATTTAAATCATGCCATGCAATAAAAAATAAAACGGTATGATAAGATTATAGTATGATACGTCAATAGAACGACTTTTTATGTAAAAGTTCAAATTACATCATTTTGTTATAATCTGGTGGAATCTGCAATAAATAAACTTGGCACAAAGTGTTTTCCAAGATAAAACTAGATTTCCTTAACAAATGCTAAAAATAAATCTGATCTGATTAACCCTAAGAATCCCAGTCACAGTTTTGAGGTGAAATATCATAAGGTACATGTTTTTATGCATCTTAACTCCTTCATTTCTAATTAGTGAATATGTAAAATTTCTGATTGTTTCACCCGTACCTTGATTAATATGTTTTTAAGTGTTTCAGGGGAAAATATAAAATTCGACCAATCATAGGACTAGGATTAGCACCCCCATCTGGAGCCTCACTATCTGATAAAGGCTGGAAAATGATCTCATTTAAGTAATATATTTAGTACAATTTCCCATGCAAGTAATCAACATAGTAATTAGTTAAAATGTCATGCTGTTATCATGCTGGAGTAATGTTATCATGCTGGAGTGACTAAAATCTATTTAGATTTCCAGCCTTTCCCCTCCCCCCTCCCCCCAAAAAAGTGCTAACTTACCTCGAATTCAGCAGCGATAGTGTCTGCTGCCGGCTTTCCAGGAGATTATCACTTCTGTTTATCTCTCAGCCAATTCAATACTTCTCATAGAGAAGCATTGGAAGGCAATGCACATGCACAGTAGTCACTGTACTTGCTGGGTTGTGCTAATGCTTGTTATAGATAACGTGGCATTAACAGCGTTTGTTATTTATGTGAGCGTATGTTATGTCAGTGGCAGATCTTGTATCTGGACTGGGAGTGTGATAGGAATACCAGCTCAGCTGGGCCTAGGGCATCCTAAAGCTTCGATGCAACACCGCTCATGTGGCTGCACCGCATGTCCCGCATGCGCCATTAAGCACTCTTGCTATCTCCAGCAAATATAGCTAAGCTCCGTGATGTCCACATTACAAAATTTGGAATCAGAATTTTCATTCCATGTATCCAAGCCAAATAAACAATATGATTGTAAGCTCGTTTGGGCATGTCTCTCTTCACCTACAGTTACCTTACTTCAAATGTGTTTTGTTAAATTGTTTGTCATGTCTTACCTATTGTACACCACTGCGGAATATGTTGGCGTTATACAAATAATTGTAATAAAAATTAAAATCAAGAATGTAACCGCATTCTTCAGCTTCCCAAAAATAAAGATTTAAACAATAAAAAAAAAATGTTTAAAGTGACAATTCTTCTTGAAATAGCTCTTTAATTCTTGGGTTTTATTTTGAAATTACTCAACAGTTTTCCATTCTCTTCTTTAAGATAAACATAGACTCCTTCGACGTAGTGCTAATCTAAGCTCCATGTCACCGATCACTCACACGTGTTGTTTTTTACATTGCTGGAAGTGCGAGCATCTGAAGAACTTTACAATTTATTGTGAATTAACCATAGTCACTAACAGGCACCAATTGCAGAAAGGACAAAGAATAGCGATTTAAATAGAAACATCTGCTAATACCGGCACATCTTACTTTTACTCTATCCTTGGAGCAGAGAATTTTATAAACATTTAACGTTTCTAGATATCTACGTTTAAAGAATGGGTAATCGTAAAAAAAAATATATATATATCACAGTGCATTAAATAAATATATATGTCAGCTCTATACTAAGAGATACATAGAAAACATAAGAACAAGTCACAATATTTAAGATGCTTGTAAGGTCCAAACTTGTCCTGATATATTCTGTATTGCAGAGAGCATGTCTTAGATTTAAAGGAGAATAAACAGTACTTTTTGTAACACTTGTTGCTCGCTCTAACCAACTGCAAAACCATTAGATCTTAACATGAGCAGTTTTGTGGTTTGGTCACTACTACTACTAATAATACTGTAATATATAAATACATCCTGTATCATCACTTTAAATGTATAAGTTATGAACGCTGTATACTAGAGCATATTTTTTTTAAGCAAGTACTGAATTTGTCTCGCTTTACATTCTTTTTTTTTTTTGTAAATCCGTTTTATTAAGGTTTCGTGAGATTAGAAGCAGGATTTATCAATACAAACATTGTCATTAGTGAGGACTCGCAGGTCCTAATTGCTCATAACAGATTCAGGTCACTTACATGGTTAGTGTAGTGGTCACCATACAGCGCTATACCGGGTCTCGCTTTACATTCAATGCACCTTTTAAATCACACAGTTCATCATTTTTTTTTTTATTCATGCCTGTCAATGGCCAGATTTCGAATTATAACTGCATTCTTATTGGCTCAGATCAGGACGACCATCAAAATATAGCTCTTGTTCTGAATGACCTCTTTTCTCTGAAGTTTTTAAATACTCTTCAATAACTTATTACTGAAATCCGTTAGACCATTTCCATCTGCTCTTTGACATGCAGTAAGAGGGAATGTTATAAGAATTGTAGTACAGATAATACATGCATATTTCTGTCATTTTATTACTAAATTCCTTTTTGTTAACTGTACAGAGTAGTAACAGCCTTCAACTTGTCTTTAATAAATATGTCCTCCATCAATGTAATGTACTAAATATAGGCAGTTATATAAAGAGATATAATAGGGGCAAAGTTCTTAAAAACATTCCTTTGGTTTCCATGGTAATTACTCCACTTGTACAACTTCACTGCATATTTATTTGCTCTCCATACATCACTATAGCAGATTCTAATAAACTGTTGAGGACGTTTTGCACAGTTTCATTCTAAACCTGTAAGGATTAAAAAAACGCACCATATTTTTTCTGTAAAATGTCGAGGGATTATCAAAGTGACCAGTATGTGTTTAAGTGACAAATTACACTCTTGATTTCCCATTCCTGTTTTTTGTGTACTGTCAAAAGGCCAGAACTCTGTCATAGAAGTAAAAAGCCGAAATTCCGACGGGAGAGATACCAGGACAACTTCAGAAATACACACATCAGTTACTCCCATGAGTCACAGAGATGTCACCCAATTATATATTTAAAAATCTCATTTTTGGTAAAAGGAAACTAATAACGTAATGTAGCTGCTGTATGAGATTGATGCAATTGAATTTATTTTTTCTATAAAAATGACTCCAAGCGTTCCACACTTGTGTTAGATATTCAGATGCAAAATAAACAAATATTAATTTGTAAATAAATATCAGATGACAATGCTGCAAAATTACTTTTGTATCCTTTACTTTGTCACTTCAGCAGAGTCTTCAGCAAGGGGGGAGTAGAATGATCGCAAATTTAACAGGTAATTCCTTATAATCACAAAACCTGCGGCTTATTTTAAGAGCAGTTCTTTAACAGGGCTATATAAATGAACACCCCATTGTATCAGCTGTGTGCATGGAAGCCAGCAGTTAATGTCCGTCCCTTACCCTGCGGTGTAAACAGGCCCCTACACACTGGTTACACTAGAGGCAGTGTGATCACGAGGGGCAGTAATTTTAATTATATGTGTTTTAAGGAATAATTCATTTACGGGATTTAATGACAAATGCTATAAAAACACTGCCCTCTTCTAGGTGCGGCCAATGAGGCCATGTTGAGCAGGGTCTGTCTAACTATATAAATACAGAAAAAAATATTATATCCACAAATATCAAATGCAAATGTAACCGAGCCTACCGGTACTTGTATCTCTGGAGTGCATTCAGGTGGTGGATTCTGGTAGCATGTTTCTCTGGTAGGACCTTCACTTGATGGTTGATCGCTAATCTTGATTACCTTTCCAATAAAGAATTTTACATTGTTTGGGGGGCTGGAAGAAGTTGCACAATGATGTAGCAGCGATTATAATATTTAATAGTATGTTATATATGCATGTATTATCAAGAATAGCATAAGCACTGAAAATCTAAATTATTTATTATTATTATGATAATCATGGTTTTGCAAATATTTTTGAAAGCAGAACTTGATATGATCGCAGCTTGGCTCTTACAGAGAATGCTGTTAAAGAGCCCTCGGGGGAGGTGACGATTGCACAGTCTGCATCTCATGTGCCATGAATGAGGCAGTGCCATTTCAAACAATCCTAGCAGCACAGGATCAAGCAGAACTTGACAGCAGATGGCTACCTGGTGTCCAGGGCTTAGACAGAGGCCTGTGAACCATGAATGAACTCGGTCCCATTCAGTATCCCTATGTAAAGAATGAAGGAGGGTCCAAGTCTGTAACCTGCCTAGGATCCTGTTGGATCTTAAAGCAACTCTGTCAACTTTTGGGGTCTTGTTTTACCGCTTACAGTGCGATGGCTGATGGGTGTAGGGAAAGGTGAGTTTTACTTAACTGAAGCTGTCCCTCACCGCCATCTTCTTCCATTGGATCCTCTCAGCTCCTGGCACTTCATCTGCCAGCAGTTGACATCAGTCCTGTTTTCTCGCTCACGCGTGAGAGTACAACACTGAGGTTTATTGATCCCGTGAGATTGTAGGAGCCTCCTCAGACAAAGCCTTTTCCCCTTCAGCCCTCACTAGTGACGTCTGGGGGTCTGACAAAGCATGACATCAATTGCCCCATATTTTTGTCAAGCTTTGAAAGTGTAGGAAAAATACATAAGACAAAGTATTCACTACAGTCTCTTACGATATTTTCTGACTTGTTAGAATTTCAGAGAATAATTTCACACAGGTACCCCATAGCGGTTGACTACCTGACAGCATATGAATTGTAAGATATGAAACAAAGTTAATGACCTGTTCTTCAGATACATCTCCTAACCCTGACCTGACAGCGATCTCAATCACAGAGCTCCATCAGTAGGAGAGACAGCTCTCTCAGTCCACAGGGACATTCTGCAGCCAATATTAGAATAGTCTGTCTATCCCAGAGGAAGGCTCAGCCTCTCTGACACATACTGTGTGTGAATCACCTCTGTCTCCCCACAAACAGCAAGCCAGCATTACAGTGATTAATAAACCAGGAGATTTACTGCTACTCTCTGACACTGACATGTCATTGCTTTATTTCTTATTTGTTGCTATGTTTTTATTTATTGGATTACATTAAAATGTATGGAAATTTGTTTTTAAAAATAGCAAAGGAACCTGGAAAGGCTTATACATCATTCATACACCATACCAGTCCAGCATCTTTGCAATATTTATATTTAAATGTATAAACAGAAAAAATGGAGAGAGAGAGAGAGTGAGAGAGAGAGAGAGAGAGAGAGAGTGAGAGAGTGTGTGTGTATTGATACTGTAGTGTAAGCAGAGACTGTTTGAATAAGGATAACAGTAAAAGTCTGATTTGCAGGAAAAGCCCAGTTTGTCTGGAAATGAGTTACAAGAGGTTAAAATAACATCACTTTGTGAGCACTAGACACAGATTGGGGAGAATCACTAGTTTTACATATTATCTAGCTATTACTGGAAGTCACCAGTCTCCTAAAGTGACCTCATCCCTCTGATACATTATGTCACATCGATAATCACAGCATGCATTATTCTGATTAAATCAATATCTCATAGATCCCACTGCATTATCTTGCTGGCTATTATTTAACAATTTACTGTATGAAGCATTGATTATTGAAAACAGACATCGACCTCCCCTACCCCCCTAAATCGAAGCTAATTTTGAAATGAAATGATCTGGATGGCAAGCTTCCATTAACCATTTGAGTGTCCCTGCGCTGTTCCCATGGCCTGATGTAACCCAGTATCTGCCCCCTTGTAGTCACAGACAGCCAGATCTCTGGGTAGACCCTCGGTGCTCCCAATCCTATCATGCCCAGGCATGTGGTCCATTAGCAGCTGGAGTGGGAGAGGATGCTGCCTTCTCCATCCTTGGTCCCTCCTCTGCCCCCTCCTCCCAGTCTCTCCCCACTGACAGCACACAGCAAGCACAGGAATCTGTCTGAGCAAGGCGAGTTCCCAGCCTGGCATCAATGAATGAGAGACAGTCCTTCTAGGAGGGGGCTCTCCATTTATTAATCTGTGCTGCCTGCCAGCAAGGCGTCCATCCTCCATTGCACAAGTAGGGCTCTGCTTCAAAGAGTCCCCAGAGAGGAGCAGGGGCCAGTGGAGGCAGATAAAGACACAAGCTGGAGATGGAGTCCTCCTCACCTCCTCCTGGAGATGCTGGCCATGGAAACAGCCCCTAACCATCTGAGCTTGCACTCCATCCCTGCTGGATTCAGGTGGAGGTAAACACCATTATGCTAATGCCTCCATGTATGGGAGGTGATTTCTCCGGCTGCTGTGAGCACACAATGGGCCACTCCCTAAACCTGAGATTTGGGACCCATCGCACAGCCTAGGAGGACAGAGGAGTTGGCTGTGTGCTCTGGTGAAGACAGCCTGCCAGGATGGTCGCAGCAGAGAGACTGGCCATGTTCAGTGGGCGGTGAGCATGCAGGGGGCCCTGATGATGGGAATGTGATCTCCTGGATCATGGCATTTGGGCTGCTCAGGAATTCCCTAAACTCACCTTTCAGGAACAGTGAACCAGAAGACAATGGGGATAAAAAGCAGACATTCAGGGGGGCATGCTGGGGAGGAGCAGGAGGAGAAGAAGAGTGGCCTGGCTGGGGACCTGGAGCCAGCCTCCCTGGGGGCAGGGGTGGATAAGGATGGGACCTTGCTGCTGGTGGGAGCTGGGAAGGAAGATGTCAAACGCAATCCGCAGGGAATTGGGCTTTTGGCTAAAACACCTCTGAGCTGTAGCAGGCCTGTCAAAAGGAACAATGCCAAATATAGGAGGATCCAAACTTTAATATATGATGCCTTGGAGAGACCTAGAGGATGGGCACTGCTGTACCATGCTTTTGTGTGAGTAATATGAGCTGTCACTGCCCCTGACTGCCCCCCTTATATAAAGAGATTAACCCCCCTGGGGAGTGAGGGGCTGTTCACACAGAGCAATTCCAGGGGAAAGTTCTAAAAGTGGAGCTGTCAGTAGGGATAATCCATTGGTTTCCATGGTGATTGCTGGGTGGATTGTTTGTGTACCATGATTCTGGGGCAAAGTTCTGGAAGTGGAGCAATCGCCATGGCAACCAATAGACTGTTACACTTGTAGAACTTTCCCTAGCTGCATTCTACCTGAGAATAGTACTGCATCTTTATTATTTATTACTATTTCATAGCCACTAAATGCCACACACTGTAGTGTAATTATATATGGGTGTGTGGTGTGTTTTTATACATATTCTAAATGGTTTGGTTTATGTTCTGTGTTTGGGAGGTGTTTTCTATTCTCCCATACTGGATACATGGGGTTCTCTAAATGAACGTGGCCTTGGTAACTGGGCTCCATGATGAACAGGAAGCGTTGTGTTATTGCTGGTGGATGAGTTCGCCTCACATGTTGGTTTCCTATGCTAGTGAACAGGAATGATCTCATTTGTGCATGAAATCAATAGGCCGGGGAAGTCCAGGGCATATTGAGTTGTCAGCATTAAAGCGAGGAGTTTAATCAGGCTGAGTGGTGAATCTGGTTTATAGTGGGAAGCCTCTGGGAGGGTTGGGATATTAAATGGTGAAATAAAATGATGTTTTAATTTACACGTGCGGCTAGCAGACTGTAAATGGAAAATGTTGTATTTTGGGTCATGCAGACGAACAATAGAATTTAAGGAATGTTTTTGTTTGAGAGAACATTTCTGAAGCTGCGATGTGCTGACGTTTTCTCATACAATGTGTAGATCAATTGATTGGCCAAATGTATCCCCCATCAATCTCTGCTCTGGATACAGAGCTAAAAAAACAAGGTGAAACCGGGGGGAGATATTGGGGTGAGCTTTATGGGTAGCTATAGTAATATGTAAAGATAGTACGTGATACCATTAACATTGTATAAGTAGTCTGTTAGACCCACTTTATCTCTATCCATCTCTCTATAAATCACATTATTATTGGGTAAACAAAACGCCAGAGGAACACAAACTACTTAGACTCTCTCACAACACAGACCAATCTCTGAATTCTCTGTTGAGTAAGGATATATCTGATTAGGGTGGGTACGCTGGATTTGTTTTATATAAGGAAGACATTTATTAAATGCACAATCATTAGGGACATTTATTTTTATTCCACGAACTTGATGAACACACCTTCTAAAATGCTAATTAATGTCTGTAGTGATAACCAGGTGTAAGTGATTCTGATTGACGCAAAGGGCTGATAGGAATTTAAATGGAAAACTGGGAGGGAAATTTGGTTGTGTGCTAGGGTGTGCATGGTGGCATCTGGTACAAGCCTTTGGTTAAGGAACTATGATTTTCGAGTTCTACTGAACCTACTTTAGCTTGCCAAAGGGTTTATCTTGCCCGGCGGAGGAAATACACCAAATGTTGTCAAACTCCAGCCCCAAATATTAATGTACTACAACTCCCAACATTCTTTGAATGCCATGGAAAGGTTGGGCGTTATGGGAGTGGTAGTACAATGTAATCTGGGAGGCCAAAGTTCAGCCACGCTGGTCTATATCTACAACGTGTTCGGCCTTCTCAAGCCTTGTATTGTCAACCCCAGTTAAGAACTTTTAATTCAAATTTTCTGTTTCTGGCAACACAGTGTCTTACTATGAGTTTTCTACACACCGTTTCCTTGTGGAAATCAACAGTTACTCATCTGGAGATTTTGGTACGAACATTGCCGTTATTCATTGTTAGTACATTGTAGGTTAGGCGGCGCACTTTATATTTTTTCCATCATTGGGGACCAGCAGCTGGGTTTTGTAAAAAAAAAAAAAAAAAAAATAATAAAAGTACTTGTCTTATTTTCATCCAAGCTTTGTATTTTGTGGGACGATTACCTGTAATTTGTTCTGCATTTGAAGGAACTCCGGGTGTGACGACTGCTGGTAGATGACCATTCAAGTGATATAGTGTTTTGTCTGAATTCTGATTGGTCAGTGTCTGAAAACTGGAGGTTTGTGTAAATACAGGCTGAGAGATATTTTGGTGGTTTGTTCAGTACTTGTTAAAACCTCAGGTCTACGGACTCAAATCCCGACAGAATGGTCTGCGTAGGTCGATAAAACCATATCTTCAAGTTGGACAATAATAATATACACAGTGATATATCCAAACGTTAAATATATCATCTGTTCTCGAATATGTGATATCATCAACTAGACTGGAAAAAATATTTACACAGGAAACATTAGATGAGATATTAGAGAAGATGTGTCATTTGACAGATTGCTATGAAACTACACATTACATTGGCTACAATCCCTCCATATTCCAACAACAAACAAACAAATAGTTCAGGATTCACTACGGGGGATTTGGCTACGATTCTCGTGCGCTCGACAATTCGGTTCCACTGGATTCCCATCTCTAAGGACTCTCTTGTTAATTCAATGGAGCAAGGTGGAGCTTAGAAGAAGTGATATAAATTATATAGCGCCAACTTATTCCACTGTACTTTACAATATTATTAATGGAGAAATTTAACAAGAAATTAATGTTACAGGACAATGGTTGGCAAGGACCCTCTCAAACAAGCTTACAGTCTAGAGGATTTTAAGTCAAAATTACCTCAAGAGGTCTTTGGTCAACTCAGCATTAGCATTTTACAGCAATACAGGCCTTTGGTAAATCAATAGAACCAGAGATTAAATTTGTTCAAGCAATAATTTACATATCTAACTAGTTAATGGAAGGATGACAACAATAAATCCACCAGTATTGGTTATTAGTCACAGAGTCTATAGCTACATAAATACAGAAAACACAAAAAAATGTGCGTCACATTGCCGCAGCTTAACATGAAGGATGGAAGATAATCTATATTTTAATTATCTGTATTTGTGGGAAAAGCAGAAATATTAAGCATTTCCCCAAAGTTCTACATATTCCATTTATGCCGGTTTCTATAAATGAAAGATTCTCAGAATACATTAATAGTTTGCGATCTGGTCACTGACTTACAAATAGATTTCCCAGTGGAGAAATGGTTTTGGAAATGTCACTAGCTGAGTCTTTTTCCTTGTTACGAAGCGCGATTATACCGAAGAAATGACAGTGCAATCGTTTTTCTCATAGGAAACCTTTGTATTTTGTCGGAATTCATAGTGAATAGAAAATATTAGGCCACAGCAGCTGTAGTGAAAAAATGTGCCTGTTTTGGTCTAAAATTTGAAAGTCACCTTGAATTCACGTTGAATTGCCAGCAATTCCGTAGACGGTTAATGGAATGATGTGGTAGAAGAAATAGGAGGGATAGATGGAATGAGAGGGTTAATGAAATAAAAGAGTGGGACCGATAAGAGAGCTAACAAAATGATATGGTGGGTGGATAAAAGGGTAAAACGAACGCTCCAAGCACTATGACCACTACAGCATGTTTCTGGCTATCTGTCAGGAGTAGTACCCCAGGTAAGAAGTAAAACAAATCTAAAAACAGTTTGACTACTTAAATCGAGGGGGCCAGGGCACTCCTGCCACTATAACCACTAATGTGCATTGCAGTGGTGATGGTGGTTGGATTGTTCTTTTAAATTAACAGAATTAGGGGACAGATTGCTAAGGGAATGATGATGTCGGAGGAATGAGAGGGTTAACAAAATTAAATAATTAGAGGTTCATTGGAAGGATAGGGTTAATGGAAGGATAGGGTGAGTAGGATGAGGAGGTTCAGATAATGCGGGACACAATGAAAGGGTTAATGGAGTGATATGGCTGGATAAGTAAGAGATTAACAGAATAAAATGTATGAGAGGGTTAATGGAGATTATTGGGCTGTAATAAAAGAGAGGGTTAATGGAGATTATTGGGCTGTAATAAAAGAGAGGGTAATGGAGATTATTGGGCTGTAATAAAAGAGAGGGTTAATGGAGATTATTGGGCTGTAATAAAAGAAAGGGTTAATGGAGATTATTGGGCTGTAATAAAAGAGAGGGTAAATGGAGATTATTGGGCTGTAATAAAAGAGAAGGTTAATGGGGACTATTGGGCTGTAATAAAAGAGAGGGTTAATGGAGATTATTGGGCTGTAATAAAAGAGAGGGTTAATGGGGATTATTGGGCTGTAATAAAAGAGAGGGTTAATGGAGATTATTGGGCTATAATAAAAGAGAGGGTTAATGGGGATTATTGGGCTGTAATAAAAGAGAGGGTTAATGGAGATTATTGGGCTGTAATAAAAGAGAGGGTAATGGAGATTATTGGGCTGTAATAAAAGAGAGGGTTAATGGAGAGTATTGGGCTGTAATAAAAGAGAGGGTTAATGGGGATTATTGGGCTGTAATAAAAGAGAGGGTTAATGGAGATTATTGGGCTGTAATAAAAGAGAGGGTTAATGGAGATTATTGGGCTATAATAAAAGAGAGGGTTAATGGGGATTATTGGGCTGTAATAAAAGAGAGGGTTAATGGAGAGTATTGGGCTGTAATAAAAGAGAGGGTTAATGGAGATTATTGGGCTGTAATAAAAGAGAGGGTTAATGGGGATTATTGGGCTGTAATAAAAGAGAGGGTTAATGGAGATTATTGGGCTGTAATAAAAGAGAGGGTTAATGGAGATTATTGGGCTGTAATAAAAGAGAGGGTTAATGGAGAGTATTGGGCTGTAATAAAAGAGAGGGTTAATGGAGATTATTGGGCTGTAATAAAAGAGAGGGTTAATGGAGATTATTGGGCTATAATAAAAGAGAGGGTTAATGGGGATTATTGGGCTGTAATAAAAGAGAGCGTTAATGGGGACTATTGGGCTGTAATAAAAGAAAGGGTTAATGTAGATTATTGGGCTGTAATAAAAGAGGGTTAATGGAGATTATTGGGCTGTAATAAAAGAGAGGGTTAATGGAGATTATTGGGCTGTAATAAAAGAGAGGGTTAATTGCGACTATTGGGCTGTAATAAAAGAGAGGGTTAATGGAGATTATTGGGCTGTAATAAAGGAGAGGGTTAATGGAGATTATTGGGCTGTAATAAAAGTGAGGGTTAATTGCGACTATTGGGCTGTAATAAAAGAGAGGGTTAATGGAGATTATTGGGCTGTAATAAAAGAGAGGGTTAATGGAGATTATTGCGCTGTAATAAAAGAGAGGGTTAATGGAGATTATTGGGCTGTAATAAAAGTGAGGGTTAATGGGGATTATTGGGCTGTAATAAAAGAGAGGGTTAATGGGGACTATTGGGCTGTAATAAAAGAGAGGGTTAATGGAGATTATTGGGCTGTAATAAAAGAGAGGGTTAATGGAGATTATTGGGCTGTAATAAAAGTGAGGGTTAATGAAATGTTGGGGTGAGGGAATGGAGGTCCAGAATTAGAATGAAAGAGATGAGTGTCCAGAATGAAAGGGTAAAAATAATCAGGGTGTAGAATTAGAATATCAATTGACATGATGGGCCAATGAGTGTTAAGGGGATGCTTATAATGTAAATAAACAGAATAGTAAAGGGCTGGTGTAGACCAAGTGCACTTCTAGACCTGATATATCATTTTATTTTTAAATACTTTATCTTTAAGCACTGACTGTGTGGCCTTAAGGCATTATTCATTCTGCTGGGGTTTCTCCATATTTGGAAGGCAGGGAAGCCCTGCTGCTGAGTCACCGTGTTTTTACTCTGGGGATATCCCTGCTGCCCAGACGCTTTGCAGTGTTTCCCTTAATATTTAAGGAACTGAAAAGCACAGACAGCAATGTTGCTGCCGTCCTGTGAGCTGACAGCTTGGCGGCCATTTTGGTGTCCTTAGTGATAGCTGTAAATAATGGTAGTGACCCTGCGGTTAAAAACAACAGCTTTGGCAGGCGTGTCAGAAAACCAATTAAATACCATAGAACAGGTCAAGGATGGGCGAATGCAGGGATATAATGCAACTAACATCAGCTCCGTCATCCAAAACATGGCACATTGTGTGTCAAATATCAACATCCATTATCGCTGCCCGATATCAGCCTCCCAAAATACAAGCTCGTTTATTAAAAAATGACTGTGACATCTCCTAATGTCCTTGTTAAGGCCTTTATAAATGGAGCTCTAAGATTGTGATCATACGGTCACACTAGTGAGCAGTGCACATATGACGTGTGTGCTGAGCCTTGTTCGGATTTTGTTCATATATCTTATTTGAGATAATTAGTATTTTCCCCCCTATTTCTTGATTCTTGCAATCTCACAGCTATGGGCTCCAACTCCTTTCGTATTAGCCTAATTACAACTTGCTATAAAAGGCTGAACGGGCATCTTCAAACTGTAGGTACTTAGTTAATTTTGTAAAAGATAAAAAAAAACACATAAGAAATTAAAAAAAAAAATTAACCTATGCAAAATAGTCAACTAAACAATAACAAAAAACATTAGACTTTGAAATTCTTCAATTTACTGCAAATCTCTAGACTTTGCAGCTTCAGCAGTGAACTTTAACCAAATACAATGCTCTCTTAAAGGGACACTCAAAATACATAAAAAACAAAAAACAAACAAACAACCAAACCCATATATCACTGTTTAGTAGATATACTCCAAATGAAAACATGCATGATTTTACTTGTGCATGTTTCCTTGGGTATATATCTAAACCAGCTTGCAAAATTGGCACTTCTATAAATGAACTTTGTTACACCCCCTGACTGTCAATCAGACAGCCAATCCTGTTACTTCCTGGTTTGGTTAGCTCAGTGGAGTTAAACTCAAGAAACAGCAATTGCCCAGAGCACCTGCCATGCAAACACTTCTCATTGAGCTGCATTGGGAAAGTCTGTGATTGGATAGCCACAGAAAGTCTGGGCGGGGTTAGAAGGGGAGGGCTTGCAAAGGCTGCAGGCAAGAGATCTACAGCTTATGCAAGCTGTTTTTCGAAATAACTCCAATGAAAAAAAAAAAGTATAATTAAATGCATGGTTTCATTAGAGACATATCTACTAAATTGTGATGTTTTTAAAATGTTATTTTTATTTGGGCATTGGAGTATCCCATTAACTAATCAAATATATTTTCTGTCGAAGCACTGAATGTATTATTGTACTTTAGTAATAGTGTTGGCAGCCCTCAGAATAAAAGAATGATACTTTTCTCACTCTATAAATTAGCACTTTATTATTATTTTACATATATATATTTATTTATTTTTATCTGTCCCATGTTCTCCTATGGATAAGGCATTTCACAAGACTGTAATTTATCATTTACTATTAACAACTGCTAGATACTTCTTCCAGGACTAAATATGAACCTTAACTTGAGCGTGTGTAATTGACCCTTATAGTTGATTAAATATCAGTGATTTTTGGCTTTGTGAAGCTAAATGTATAATTGTTTGGACACAATCCATTTCTAAAGCACTTTTCATTCATTAGAAATGTTGCCTTTTGGCTTTCAGTTGACACACGCGCAGGGCCAGCGCAACCGTTAGGCGAACTAGGCATTTGCCTAGGGCGCCGGCCTGCTGAGGGCGCCCACGGGGATATTTCCTGCTGGGCTCCCCCTGTCTTATGCCACAGCGCTGGACGAACGCCTCTTGAGCTGCCCCCCCCTTCTTCCCAGCGCCGGGCTGATCCTCCAAGCGCCGGGAGGGACCCTGTCACCATCTGGCCACCTCAGGGCGCCCCCGAAAACCCTGTGACCGGAAGAGAGGGGGGAAGGAGAAGGCAGGTGGTGAGGGAAACTCTTCTTGCAGCCTCCCACTCCTACCTCACATGCCCTTGTGATGCCGGCAGCTGGAGTATGACTTAATTCCGGCCCGGCATACTAAACAGCGCGCGGGAAGAGTGAGCTGCTCCACACTGGACCCCAGGGAGGTAGGGAGGCTGGATGGGCCTCAAAATATAAAATTGTATGTGTCTGTGTGTGTGTGTGTGTGTCTGTCTGTCAGTGAGTGTCTGCCTGTGTGTATGTATGTCAGTGAGGTTCTGTGAGTGAGTGAGTGTATGTGTCATGTGTGTCTGTCAGTGAGTGTGTGAATGTTTGACTGTCAGTGTGTGTGTGTCTGTCAGTGAGTGTCTGCATGTGTGTGTGTCAGTGAGTGTCTGTCTGTCTGTGAGTGAGTGTCTGTGTGTGTGTGTGTGTCGGTCAGTGAGTGAGTGAACATATATCAGTTACCGTGTCTGTGTCTGTCAGTGAGTATGTGTTTGACTGTCAGTGTGTTTGCGTGTCTGTCAGTGAGTGTCTTCCTGTGTGTGTGTGTGTGTGTGTCTGTCTGTGAGTGAGTATTTGACTGTCAGTGTGTGTGTATGTATCTTAGTGTCTGTCTGTGTATGTGTCTGTCAGTGAGTGAGTGTGTGTCTGTGTGTGTTAGTCTGTCAGTGAGTGAATGCATGTCAGTGAGTGTGTGTGTGTGTCAGTGAGTGTGTGAGTGTGTCAGTGAGTGTGTGAGTGTTTGACTGTCAGTGTGTGTGTGTGTCTTTCAGTGAGTGAGTGTATGTATGTCAGTGAGTGTCTGTCTGTGTGTGTGTCTGTCAGTGAGTGACTGTGTGTCAGTGTGTGTGTGTCTGTCAGTGAGTGAGTGTATGTCTGTCAGTGAGTTTCTGTGTGTGTCAGTGAGTGTCTGTGTGTCAGTGAGTGAGTGTATGTCTGTCAGTGTGTGTCTGTCAGTGAGTGAGTGACATGAGGGGGCAGCAAAATGGATCTTTACCTAGGGCGGCAGAAATCCTTGCACCGGCCCTGCACATGCGTATAGTAAAATTACACACGTTAAATAAAATGCTATTACTCTCAATGTTTTGCTTCCCTTTACTTGAATCTATTTCTCTAAGTCTTTTAGGAGAAATCTCTCAGATCTTTCTCTATCACTATGGGGATGGCAGTAAAATAGTTCACCCTTGCGGGCTGTTTTTGAGTAAAATACGGCTGATCTCACAGATAGAGATTCACAGAAACAGGTGTTAAATATTCAGTGTAAATGGAATCACATGTTTGTTGACTGCCTAATAAGACAGGTGCTGTATTAATAATCTAAAACCACAGACATTATCTATTGTGTATTCAAACTGAAGCTGTGCACTGATTTGAGAGGCTTCTATGTTTTCCTTATTGCGAACGATAATATTGAGTTATTAGTTTTAGTTAATAAAACTTTGCTTTGCATGTCTGTTACAATTTTTTGATCGTCTGTTCATAGCATTAACGCCTTCCTGAAAAGACATTCCAACACATCTTTGAACAAGTTGCAAATGCAAGTCTGCTTGCACTGAGACTATATATACCCAGGCCAGGGGCGGGCTGGGCCGGGGGGCAGGGAGGCAATTGCCCCCCAGGCCGTCCTAAATCCCATTAAGACCGGCCGCGGCGGGCCGGCCCTTTAAATGCTGCAGCCGCCTGAGCGCTCTGTAAAGAGCGCTCAGGCGGCTGCAGAACAGATTCTCCCCTCCCCTGTAGCGTGGCCGAGCTGCTCTCCGGTTCCCGGCCGGAGTGATGGGAAAGTGCACGCTCAGTGTGCACCTTCCTTTCAGTCCGGCCGGTTACAGGAAACAGAAACTCCTGTTCCGCGCGGAGTTTCTGTTTCCTGTAACCGGCCGGACTGACAGGAAGTGCACACTGAGCGTGCACTTTCCCATTACTCCGGCCGGGACCGGAGAGCAGCTCGGCCACGCTACGGTGGAGGGGGTAAGAAGAAGAGGGGAGGGGGGAAGTAAGAAGAGGGGAGGGAGGGGGGAAGTAAGAAGAAGGGAGGGAGGGGGGAAGTAAGAAGAAGGGAGGGAGGGGGGGAAGTAAGAAGAGGGGAGGGAGGGGGGGAAGTAAGAAGAGGGGAGGGAGGGGGGGAAGTAAGAAGAGGGGAGGGAGGGGGGAAGTAAGAAGAGGGGAGGGAGGGGGGAAGTAAGAAGAGGGGAGGGAGGGGGGAAGTAAGAAGAGGGGAGGGAGGGGGGAAGTAAGAAGAGGGGAGGGGGGGTGGAAGTAAGAAGAGGGGAGGGGGGGTGGAAGTAAGAAGAGGGGAGGGGGGGTGGAAGTAAGAAGAGGGGAGGGGGCGTGGAAGTAAGAAGAGGGGAGGGGGGGTGGAAGTAAGAAGAGGGGAGGGGGGGTGGAAGTAAGAAGAGGGGAGGGGGGGTGGAAGTAAGAAGAGGGGAGGGGGGTGGAAGTAAGAAGAGGGAAGGGGGGTTGGAAGTAAGAAGAGGGGAGTGGGGGGAGTAAGAAGAGGGGAGGGGGGAGTAAGAAGAGGGGAGGGGGGAGAGTAAGAAGAGGGGAGGGGGGAGTAAGAAGAGGGGAGGGGGGATAGTAAGAAGAGGGGAGGGGGGAGTAAGAAGAGGGGAGGGGAGGGGGAGAGTAAGAAGAGGGGAGGGGAGGGGGGGAGAGTAAGAAGAGGGGGGGAGTAAGAAGAGGGGAGGGGGGAGTAAGAAGAGGGGAGGGGGGAGTAAGAAGAGGGGAGGGGGGAATAAGAAGAGGGGAGGGGGGAGAGTAAGAAGAGGGGGGAGAGTAAGAAGAGGGGAGGGGGAGTAAGAGAAGGGGAGGGGGGAGTAAGAGGAGGGGAGGGGGGGAGAGTAAGAGGGGGGGAGAGTAAGAAGAGGGGAGGGGGAGTAGGAAGAGGGGAGCGGGGAGTAAGAAGAGGGGGGAGTAAGAGGGGAGGGGGGAGTAAGAAGAGGGGGGAGTAAGAAGAGGCGAGGGGGGAGAGTAAGAAGAAGGGGGGAGTAAGAAGAGGGGAGGGGGGATAATAAGAGGGGGGAGTAAGAGGAGAGGGGGGAGTAAGGGGAGGGGCGGAGTAAGAGGAGGGGGGAGTAAAAAGAGGGGAGGTGGGAGTGTAAGAAGGAGGGGAGAAAAGAAAAAGGGGGGAAGAAGAGGGGAGGGGAGTAAGAAGAGGGGGAGGGGGGAGTAAGAAGGAGGGGAGATAAGAAAAAGAGGGGGTAAGAAAAAGAGGGGGGAGTAAGAAGAAGAAGAGGAGGGAGTAAGAAAAAGAGGGGGGAGTAAGAAGAAGAAGAGTGGGAAGTAATTAGAAGAAGGGGGGTAAGAAGAAGAAGGGGGGAGTAAGAAGAAGGGGGAAGTAAGAAGGAGGGGAGATAAGAAAAAGAGGGGGTAAGAAGAAGAAGGGGGGAGTAAGAAAAAGAGTGGGGAGTAAGAAGAACAAGAGTGGGAAGTAATTAGAAGAAGGGGGGTAAGAAGAAGAGGGGGTAAGAAGAAGAAGGGGGAGTAAGAAGAAGAGGGGGGAGTAAGAAGAATAAGGGGGTAAGAAGAAGAAGGGGGTAAGAAGACGAAGGGGGTAAGAAGAAGAAGGGGGTAAGAAGAAGAAGGGGTTAAGAAGAAGAAGGGATAAGAAGAAGAAGGGATAAGAAGAAGAAGGGGGAGTAAGAAGAAGTAGGAGGGTTAAGAAGAAGAAGGGGGGAGTAAGAAGAAGAAGAAGGGGGGAGTAAGAAGAAGGAGAAGGGGGAGTAAGAAGAAGGGGGGAGTAATAAGAAGAAGGGGGTAAGAAGAACAAGGGGGGAAGTAAGAAGAACACAGGGAGGAGGGGGGTAAGAAGAACACAGGGGGGGTGAGGAGAACACACAGAGGGAGGAGTGAGAAGAACACAGGGAGGGTGGAGGGGGGATGAGAAGAGCACAGGGAGGGTGGAGGGGGGATGAGAAGAGCACAGGGAGGGTGGGTGAGTGTGAGAAGAGACCACTAGGGGAGGGTGGGGGAGATGAGACCACTAAAGGGCAGGGGAGAGCTCTAAGGGACAGAAGGCAAGACAGGGAGCTCTTTCACACTACGCACACACACACACACACACACACACACACAATGCATCCCTATACATACACAGAAACACACAATGCATCCCTATACATACACAGAAACACAACATGCTTCCCTTACACACAGAGAAACACACAATGCATCCATTACACACACACACACTGCAACCCTTACACACAAAGACAATGCATCATTTGCACACATACACAGAAACATACAATGCAAACCCTTACACACACATGCAAACACACACACTGTTTTTCTTACATACACACAGAAACACAATGCATCTCTTACACTCAATGCACACACATACAAACACACACCTTGCATCCCTTATGCATACAAACACAGATTCACACAATGCATCCCTTACACACAACCAGAAACACATAATACATCCCTTATATACAAATACACACTGCATCACCTGCACAAACTGGTATCCCTATACACTACATACCATAAGCACACATATTAGATCCTCTACAATAACACATAACACATCCCCTACACACTCCACTCCCTGTGAGCGAACTCATGGGTGGGTGGAACATATAAGTGGACTTATGAGTGGGCCTTATGGGCATATTCACCGTCAGGCAGTGGGGCCCAGACCTTGAGCTGTGTAAGAGGCCCCCAAAAAATGGAGCTGCTTCCAATTCTCCCAGAACATTGAATTTTTGTGACCACAGTTGCAAACAGCCTCCAGAGATCCTGTTCTACACCAGACCAGTGGAGCCAAACTGCAGCCCATCATCATGCTCATCTAATTGTAAGTAGGCAATCTAGTATATTATTAGTGACACTAATCTATAATTTACCTCACATTAAAGGGACACTATAGCTTAATGAAGTGGTTCTGGTGTCTATAGCTGGTCCCTGCAGGCTTTTTAATGTAAACACACACTGTGTGCAGCACTGGCTTTAGTTCATATGGCAGATCATATGGGTGGGGCATTGTGATGTCACATGGGGGGGCGGCAAATTTATATTTTGTCTAGGGCGGCAAAAATCCTTGCACCGGCTCTGATCCTGGGCAGGTGCACCAGTGTACTGGTGACCCACAGGAGGGGAGTGCACTGATTGCACTGCACTCTCCTTCTGCCCAGACCCGTCTTGACCGCAGTGCAAGTGCCCTCTGCCCCTAATTTACAGTGGCTCACACTCACAACGAGCAGTGCCTGGAGCCCTTTGCAGAGACGGAAACAAAGAGGTTCTGCGGCAGCTAGCCGTCCTGCAAGCATTGCATTAAACAGCTGTTCCCCATGCAGCCACAGGTGGCGTTGTGCTGGGAGACTGTGATTACTCTTCACTTCCTCCCAGCCTACAGAGCAGCGCATGGGGGAGAGAGAGGAGGAGGCATGATTTAATCTTGAATAAATCCTCTAAGCAAACCTTTATAAATTTGGGGGGATCTGTTGGGGGGAAACTGTTTCCACAGTTTATTGGTGTTTACTCTGATGTCTGTATTAATATTGAGGGATGTCTAAGTAGTAACGTCAGTGTGTGTCAGCAGGGCCAGCCGTTGGGGTGGGCAAGCTGTGCGGTCACGCAGGGTGCCATGACAACAGAGGCACCCGGCGGTCAACACAGCTCACAAGTTGGGTACACCAGCATATTTAATTTAAACGATTCGCTGGTGGTCCACTGGTGCGCACCAGCAGTAGGTGCAGTCAGATCATATCCTCTCCCTCGTGGTTCCGGCGCTCAGTTAGTGAGTCAGAGCACAGGCTCAGAGATTCTCAGCCTGTGCTCTGACAACATTGAAAGTCAGAGCCGTGAAGGAGTGGGTATGGCAAAGAGCTACTGATTAGCATAACATCAATATCCGTTATAAAACCAGGAAAAGGTGGGCATGGATGGTGAACTGATTTGGTGGCGCAATGGGCCACTTGACTGGTTTTGCCCCCCAGGCCTAAGGCTGCCAGCCCTCCCCTGACCCAGGCTATAAACACCAAAACCACTACCTTAATCTGTAGTGGTGTTAGTGACTATATGGTCCCTATTAGTGCTGTCCTTCACACCGAATAAGTCATTTTCAGGTTATCTTTTCCACCAGTATATGTGCATGCTAAGCTGGCACAACACATAATAAGGCTGGTATAGGATTATTTTCCTTGGCTACACTAAAGTTGTTTGTATGCCTATAATGTCCGTTTAACCCCATAAGGACTGAGCCAAATGTACACGTTGTGATCAAAACAAAACATAAACAAAAACTTGAATTTGCGCTATATGTCTGTTCAGGCGTAATTCACCTCTTTCATATTAAATACACCCACATTTTCTACATGTCATTTTGTTCAGGAGAAATAGGGCTTTCACGTCACATCCAATATTTATATATGAAACATAATTTAGTATGAATAAAATATAAATAAATGTGAGAAATTAAGAAATGTTATTTTTTTTTAGTTCTGCATTGCATTTTAACTGTGAATGTCATAATACTGTTAGCTGTTACTGCAATAAAGTACACATATTTGTATTCAGTGATGTCTGACAAGTGAAACAGTACCCCCCATGTACAGGCTTTATGGTGTTTTGGAAAGTTACAGAGTCAAATAAACCATGTAAAATTTTCCAGTATATACACATTGAAATTTGCCAGATTGGTTATGTTGCCTTTGAGACACTATGGTAGCCCAGTGATGAAAATTACCCCCGTGGGGGCATACCATTTGCAAAAGTAGACAACCCAAGGTATTACAATGGGGTATGTTCCGACTTTTTTTTAGTAGCCACTTAGTCACAAACACTGGCCAAAGTTAGCGTTCATATTTGTTTGTGTGTGAAACATGCAAAAAACTAAATTGAACGCTAATTTTGGCCAGTGTTTGTGACTAAGTGGCTACTAAAAAATAAATACCCCATTTGCTATACCTTGACTTGTCTACTTTTGCAAATGGTATGCCATCATGGGGGTAATTTTCATTCTTGGACTACCATACTGTCTCAAAGGCAACATAACCAATCTAGCAAATTTCAATGTGAAAAAACAGAAATGCAAGCCTTATATTTGACTCTGTAACTTTTGAAAACACCATAAAACCTGTACATGAGGGGTACTTTGCTGAACACAAATATTAGTGTTTCAAAACAGTAAAACATATCCCAACAACAGTGAAAGTTCTGTTTGTGTGTGAACAATGCACAAAATGGCACTTTCACTGACGATATCATCGTTGTGATATGTTTTACTGTTTTAATTGATAAAGACCCTGAAGGGTCGAAACGTTGACGTATAGTTGATGAACACTTATTGAAATACACTTTTGGAAAATCCAAGCGAGTGCTCCTGTTTGACTTTGTTTATATATATATATATATATATATATAGATATATATATAGATATGATCTAATTACTTTTATTTACTTTATTAAAATTTTTAATCACTTTTACCAACTTTTAAAACTTTTTTGCAGGCTTGAGGGGGACAGCCGGAGAGTTCAGACAGTCCCCCTGCAGGCACTGCAAAAGCCGTCTATTCCGACCATGTGATCGCGAGGACCCCGCGATCAAATGGCCCGGGAGGTTTGAATCGGGCAGAGGATCGCGAGCACCGGCAGGGAAACGGCAGGGACCCTGTGAGTAAAAAGGACGGCGGAGACGTGTTTAGAGCCACCCAAAAAAAGACGGGATAGAATGCCCACCGTCCTTAAGGGGTTAAAGCAGCACTGTCACTTTGCTTGTTTTGTCTTTGAATACATTTATCTTTGTCCCTCCATTTCTCCTTTGTTTTAATTTATTTTTGTTCACCTTAACGGAGCGATGTAGTGCCAGGAAAACAAACTAAATTTCCTGGCAATATAGGTTTATTAGGTCCCCCCCTCCCTCATGACCCCACTCCCGCTAGGCTGAAAGGGTTAAAACCCCTTCAGCTACTTATCTTAATCCAGTGCCGGGCTCCCTCGGCTCTGGTGACCTCTCCTCTCCCTGCCGACACCAGCTCTGAATGTTAAACAATGGTAAGATACAATAAGTGTCTGTGTCTATGACTGGGTGTTTGTCATTGTATGAGCCAGTGAGCCAATGATATGCTACAGAGAGGAGTTAGAAAAACAGAGGGGAAGGCATAAAAGAGACAAGATACATTAAAGAAGGGAAAGACATTCAGAAAATGAATAAAAGACACAAGGGGATTAAGATGCCACAAAAGGTGGGATAAAGACTCAAAAGCATGAAATGAGTGGATACAGTATGCAAAAAGGGAGACGAGAAACAAAAAGGCAGCAAGATGTACAAAAGAGGCAAAACGATGGGAAAGATAGGCAAAAGGAGGGTTAATAGACACACAGGTGAATTCTGGGGGTGGCAGAATGCGTTTTTACCTGTGTAGATATCTTGGTCAATATAATGCTTCTCATAGAGAAGCATGGGGAATGAGAAGAGCATGTAAGGCGAGTGCGGTGCTCGCCCAATCAAATGCTTCTCGTGTGAAAGAATGGAATCTTATGATTGATTTCCTATGAGCAGCGTTTGATGATGTTCAACGTCGGCCAAACTCGGACATCACAGTCCAAGCGTCCCTGTGGCTGTCAATAAGACAGTCACTAGATGTGTGGTGCAGGGGTACTTCTCCGTAAAAGGTTGAGAAACACTGCAATTGCTGCCTCTTGACTGAGCTAAACAACCAGGAAGTAACAGGACTGGCTTTCTGATTGACAGCTGGCAGGAGTGTTACAATGTTAATTTATAAAAGTGCCAATTTCAATCGAAATCTGCACTTTTACTAAAAGGACAAAAAGAGGACACACTCTTCACACATATAGTACGTGAGCAAGCTGAAATGCTTTGGGGGTCCAGTGTCTCCCTTAATACACAAACGTCTCTTAATATGTTCCTTAGTAAATATATGTTTTATTCTTTTCATGGATCTCACCAATGTATCTGCTGGTTGAAATGAGCAAAATTATCCAAATATTGGGCATTTTAAAAAGCCTTTACTTTTGAGGCGTACAGTGTCTGGTTGTATCCAAATAAGCCCTTTCAATGTCCTATTCCATCGCTTGCCTTCATTTGCTTTCATCTACTGAGGATTTCCTCTGGAATTTCAAATCTCGAACTGTTATTGGAAATTATGCAAACATACGCAGGAAAAAAACATCACAGTGGACAAGATGCGTGATTTATTGTAGCGTTTGTAATGTAATACTGCCACCATATGTATGTGTCAAGTGCTCCACCTCGAGTGTTATTAACACAAGCTCTTAGTATCGATTGATTTATAAAATATGTTTAAACAGTATTAAAATAATGCATTTTAAGATTGATGCATGGAAATTACACAGACATCAGAACATCAGATACCTCTCCAATTATTGCAGTTTTGGACCATTTTATGTATATATATATATGTATGTGTGTGGGTGTATATACACACATGTATTATTTTTCTCTGTGTTTATAATGCATTATATTCATTTTGTTTTAAATGCAGATTTTGTTTTTGAACACTAAAACGTTGTTTTGACATTACTATGTTATTATTTCTTCTGCATTAAATGGGAAAAATACATAAATTAGCTCTGTGCAGAAACATGATATATATGCACTGATCTGCCTGAGATTAGGGGGAGTTACGTTTCCAAAAAGCAGCTGCCACCATTTTAATTGTAACCATTAACTACTGCACTGTCCTATCACCCGGGCACATCTGGAGAGATGACAGGGTTGACTTCACACCCAGAAATGATCGGAAGCAGCCCAATATTAAATGACTACTATAGGTACCCAGACCACTTCCGCTCAATGGGTGCCAGGTCCATCTAGTGTTAACCCTGCCGCTGTAAACATAGCAGTTTCAGAGAAACTGCTATGTTTACATTAGGGTTAATCCAGCCTCTAGTAGCTTCTGTGATTCTCACTGTGAATATCACAGTGAGAAGACGTTAGACGTCCATAGGAAAGCATTGAAAAATGCTTTCCTATGGACTGTTTGAATGCCCCACTCTTGCCCCACATGCGCATTCGGCGCTGACGTCGGCAGAAGGAGGGAGCCCGGCGCTGGTAAAGGTAAGTATTTAACCCCTTCAGCCCCCTTCAGCCCAATGGGAGTGGGACCCTGAGGGTGGGGGGGGGGGGGGGGGGGGACCTAAAGACCCTATAGTGCCAGGAAAACAAGTTTGTTTTCCTGGCACTATAGTGGTCCTTTAAGAGTTTCCCTCATGAGGACCACAGTGTTGCTGCATACCTGACAATTAAGGAGGGACATTCCCTATTTTGGGCTTAAATCCCTCTGCCCCTCTTTTCAACCCTAATGTCCCTCTTTTCTAGGAGCTCCATAGTGTTGCTGTGTCTGAGTGTGTAACAGAGCTTCACAGAGATAATACTCCAAGGATGTGTCTTTAAACTTTAAAATGTGTTTAGAAATCAGTCTGTGTCAACAAGGTATTTTTTTTTTTGTTCTCAATTGCATGAATTGTTATTAATACACACATCCTGAAATTAAATTGTCTCTTTTTGTCCATGTGAAATATTGGGTGGTGTGTTGCTGCAATGCTCAAAGTAGTCACATCAGAATAACAAAAAAAATCTCTAAATTTGCTATGGTTACAGTTCACTTATTTTTGTCTAAACATACAATTCCTTTATCAATTCTTTAATTTCTGGTTTCTCGAAAAATCCCAAAACCTTAAACAAAACGAAATATATTGATGGTTCCGTCTGATAGAAGTAGAGGGTAGCGCCTTAGTGTGATCTCAGAGGTAGAAGTAGTCTCGGTGGTAGTTGAATATATAAAAGAGAAAGCACACATCAAAATATAGTGTATATTCTGTATAAAATAGTTCAGAGTAAGAAGAAGTGCACTTACTAATTGTAGAGCACTACTATGTAGCGCCTGGGTGGCATGATCACCGCCTAAGGTTGGCTGGTCTCTTCTTCAATAAGGTGCTTAGGTGCCTGGTGACCTCAGGTAGGCAAGTTAGCTCAGGGCGATATGTATCCCAGTGGAAGACCTTATAAAAGAGGGAGAGAAAAAATATGTTTTTTATGCTCAATCCACAGCATTTAGGATGCATGCTCTCCACCAAGGAGAAATGTATCTGGGCTCCAGCAGAAAAGATCAGGGGTGACTCTAAAAATGAAGATGTCTAAAAATAAACAACTACTTTATTTGAAATGATAAGTATATATAAAATCAATCCAGGTAGTAAAAAAAAAAAAAAAAACTCAACGCGTTTCACCTCTATAAAGGCTTTCTCCGCTTCATCTATTGTAGATTACAATTCCCGTCAGTCTTTTGTGAGCTACGGCTTTGGAAAGATTGAGCCCAGAAATTGCATCTCCATGGATCCTGATCATGTATCCAAAACAGGGTTTGAATAAGTCAGAAACTAAGGGCCGTGCCATCATGGTTTCTGGGGGAAAAAAATATTTTTGTTTGTTTTGTTTTTCTGACACACAACATTTTGTGAGTGTTCTGTCCAAAACGTAATGACTATATAATTTTTTCGACTTTACAGAATATTAAATTGTGGCCTGAAAAGTTGGGGATATCTCCAGATATGTTAGAAACATTTCTTAAAAGCTAAATGCTTTATGTGTGAAGAATGTGTACATTTGTATTATTTACATACATTTGTATTATTTTTTTTACATTTTATTTTAGAAAAAGTGCAGATTTTATTGACACTTTTACAAATTAACTTTGTAACAGTCAACTAGTCCCGTTATTTCCTGGTTTGGTTAGCCCAGTGAAGCTGAACTCAAGAGGCAGCTAATTGCCCAGAGCATCTGCCTTGCAAATACTTCTCATTGATCTGCATTGGGGAATCTGTGATTGGACAGCCACAGAAAGTCTGGGGGTTGTTAGAAGGGGAAGGCATGCAAAGGCTTGCAGACTAGAGATCTCAGTTTTCAGATGTAACCAATGAAAAATGCATAATTAAATGCACACATGTTGTCATTAAAGGTATACCTACCAAATTGTGATTTAAAAAATAAATAAAAAAGGGGGGCGGGGCCTGACTCTCAAGCAGGCCAGACGTGTTTGCTTGGAGCTCCTGCAAAGGAAAGCGAGAATTAACTAAAAAAACGGGAATTACAACCTGCAAAAAGCTCTAATCCAGGCTCAGACCACTAGCAACCAAGAGGAGACATTAAACAGCTCAAATATTTCCGCAGGAACCAACACAGACGCAAATCTGACCGAGTTACCTACCGGGGCAGCAGGCCTCCGGCCTAGGAGAGGCGGCCGATCTCCAGCCGGGTGCTGAACACCCTGAATAGACCTCCTTGGCGCCCTGTCACCCCCCCCTCTGGACCGGTGGGGGATATCCCGGTCCCCGCTGGGTTCACTGCCGCAGCACCAGTGGCCCCTCGATACTATACCGGGGCTCAGCTACCTGATACGCGGCCCACACGGATGCACCAAGCCATGGTAAAGCAGCCTAAGATGGCCGCCCAGCAAGGGCCCAATAAGCGGAGCACACAAGCCCATCCATCCACGGACCCCCTGGGGGAATTCGATAGGCTCTGTGCGGGCCTATGGACTATACTGAATAACCGCGGGATAGCCTTCCACCATGCGGTAAAAATAGTGGCCACGTGGATTCGCCCAGCAAGCAGACGCCGCCATTACAGGCACCCGCCACAGTCATCCAGAAAAATCACTGGGCCACACACGCATCAGCATTCCCACAAACAGGCGAGGAAACCCTGCAGCCCAGACACCGGGGCTTGCCCCCACACTCCTGAGAACGGGACCGCTGACCCAGCCACACACGAAACAGCCTCGCATGGAGTGGGAGCTGGCGCCCGGTGCGCTGCACCTCAGCCCCTACACGCTCCAGCCACAATCCAGGGAACCGCGCAGCAGAACACCGGTGCCCCTCTCCAAACGGCACCCACCCCACTTTTCCCGACTCGAGCAACTGACAGCGACGCTCACCAAGATGCAGCACGGAATCCCACTGGGGAAAGAAATGGGAGAAGGGGTCCCCCACGATCCACTGGAGAGAAAGGCTCACAGGGGCACCGAACATGCCTACAACCACACAGGACAATACACCGACTTGCCCTGAGCCTCCCGTCCCTGGGCATAGGCTGACCGACTGTTTGCATGGCAGAACTGAATCATCTGATGCACCATGGACTTACCGGCCTGCGGCTGCAGACGCCCGATCCTATGCAGATTGCATCACTAATGAGTAATTTATTTTGTTCTGCCGCATATGTTTGCCTTTGTTTTTTCACCTCTATCATTTATAATACACCTGGACACTCTACGACCTAATTGAGTTCTAAGTAATGCACAATAAGTTAGCATGTTCCCTACTGCTCGTAACCAACTGAAACCAGATCTAGCAATCACTCCATGACATATGTTATCTCCACATATTTTGATTATAAGCACCCAGTGGCACCCACACTCGAAAGTTCCTCATAGTTTAGCATGTTATTCAACTATCCCTTATATTGCAAAGTTAATGTCAGCCTATACTACTTTTAAACGCGCTTACAACCTTGATAATCTCTGACACTACTTGTACTAATCTGTTAACTATATATAAAAATGTGCAGTTCCTTTATATGCCACAGTATAATAACTTGTGAAAAGCCTGTATTTGTTCCCATGGCAATTTATGCATGTCTGTCAAACCTTTGCACAACAAAAATAAAGAATTACAAAAAAAAATAAATAAAAAAATAGAATTTGCCAGTGGAAAGTCCCTTTAAATACTAATGTGAAGTAAGCTGACAATCTGGAGAATTACATCCTCTCAATACAGTGTTACTGTGATCTGCATTTAAGAAGAGTGTTCAATTTCTTTGGTTTTCGGAGAGAACCCCACAGCGTTTGAGTGGGAAGATTGAGACTAAGACAGACATTGCACTATGACAGCCGTTGAGTGGGTTGGGTAGTCACAGCAATGGTTATAGTATCTGGCCAAAGAAAAACAACATCTTCTAGAACTCAGAATAATTATACACTTCATGCAATTATTCCATGTGTCTCGAAGAACAATTCAAAAATGCAGCAACTAGACAATTCGATAGGACACTTTGACAGTCTTGGGAATTGTTCCACAGCATCAAATGTCAAATGATGTTTCCAAGCAGCAAAAACAGAAAATAAAAAAAGGAGAAAAGCATTCGATATTTTGTGACAAATAGAGTGTTTTTTGCTGTCATTGATTTTAGTTAAATGTTAATAAAAATCTCAAACGTGCCTTCCAGCCAAATTACTTGCAAGCTTTTGAAAATGTATTTTCAGGTTTGTTTTACTTGTTCATTGTCAGCAAATCTGAATCTTGGAAAAAAATAATTACTTTAGACAAAAACAATATATATATATATAATGTTTTTGTCTAAAGTAATTATTTTTTTCCATATATATATATACATACAGAAAAATATAGAAAAACCGCACTCCAGGGACTTGAATTCCAAAGACTAAAACTTCACTTTTATTTACATAGTCCTAACTGGTGTTTTTTTGTCCTGATGAAAGCTCTCTGATGGGAGATGAAACGTCAACTTTTTATAGGACTTTGTAAATAAAATAACCTGCATGCATATATATGAAAGAACATATATATATATGAAAGAAAATCAGCAGTCCCAGGTAGCTTTCTTAGGAACTTTGTTTACTAATAAGTGTAACAGTCAACATTTCAGTTCCATTCAGGAAAGTTTATCAGGACAACAACCCTTTTTTACTTTTTATATACATATATAGATAGATAGATAGATAGATATACAAGGGCGTACCTAGAGCATTTGGCACATTGGGTGGACCCTGTATTTGCCCTGTCCCCTCCCCCCACCCCCACCCCAAATTTAAAATGTAAAAAACACCTGCATTTTTTTAAAAGAAAGTTTTTCAGAATATTTATTGCTGTAATATGTCAACTGTATGTTAGAAGGAGTCCCACTACAGGGAGTGCAGAATTATTAGGCAAATGAGTATTTTGACCACATCATCCTCTTTATGCATGTTGTCTTACTCCAAGCTGTATAGGCTCGAAAGCCTACTACCAATTAAGCATATTAGGTGATGTGCATCTCTGTAATGAGAAGGGGTGTGGTCTAATGACATCAACACCCTATATCAGGTGTGCATAATTATTAGGCAACTTCCTTTCCTTTGGCAAAATGGGTCAAAAGAAGGACTTGACAGGCTCAGAAAAGTCAAACATAGTGAGATATCTTGCAGAGGGATGCAGCACTCTTAAAATTGCAAAGCTTCTGAAGCGTGATCATCGAACAATCAAGCGTTTCATTCAAAATAGTCAACAGGGTCGCAAGAAGCGTGTGGAGAAACCAAGGCGCAAAATAACTGCCCATGAACTGAGAAAAGTCAAGCGTGCAGCTGCCAAGATGCCACTTGCCACCAGTTTGGCCATATTTCAGAGCTGCAACATCACTGGAGTGCCCAAAAGCACAAGGTGTGCAATACTCAGAGACATGGCCAAGGTAAGAAAGGCTGAAAGACGACCACCACTGAACAAGACACACAAGCTGAAACCTCAAGACTGGGCCAAGAAATATCTCAAGACTTTTCTAAGGTTTTATGGACTGATGAAATGAGAGTGAGTCTTGATGGGCCAGATGGATGGATTGGTAAAGGGCAGAGAGCTCCAGTCCGACCAGTCCGACTCAGACGCCAGCAAGGTGGAGGTGGAGTACTGGTTTGGGCTGGTATCATCAAAGATGAGCTTGTGGGGCCTTTTCGGGTTGAGGATGGAGTCAAGCTCAACTCCCAGTCCTACTGCCAGTTTCTGGAAGACACCTTCTTCAAGCAGTGGTACAGGAAGAAGTCTGCATCCTTCAAGAAAAACATGATTTTCATGCAGGACAATGCTCCATCACACGCGTCCAAGTACTCCACAGCGTGGCTGGCAAGAAAGGGTATAAAAGAAGAAAATCTAATGACATGGCCTCCTTGTTCACCTGATCTGAACCCCATTGAGAATCTGTGGTCCATCATCAAATGTGAGATTTACAAGGAGGGAAAACAGTACACCTCTCTGAACAGTGTCTGGGAGGCTGTGGTTGCTGCTGCACGCAATGTTGATGGTGAACAGATCAAAACACTGACAGAATCCATGGATGGCAGGCTTTTGAGTGTCCTTGCAAAGAAAGGTGGCTATATTGGTCACTGATTTATTTTTGTTATGTTTTTGAATGTCAGAAATGTATATTTGTGAATGTTGAGATGTTATATTGGTTTCACTGGTAAAAATAAATAATTGAAATGGGTATATATTTGTTTTTTGTTAAGTTGCCTAATAATTATGCACAGTAATAGTCACCTGCACACACAGATATCCCCCTAAAATAGCTATAACTAAAAACAAACGAAAAACTACTTCCAAAAATATTCAGCTTTGATATTAATGAGTTTTTTGGGTTCATTGAGAACATGGTTGTTGTTCAATAATAAAATTAATCCTCAAAAATACAACTTGCCTAATAATTCTGCACTCCCTGTAGAGACTACAATGGAGTCTAAAGGGCTCTGGAGAAGGGTCTCTCTAACACTCTGGCCCCCAGTCACAATAATGTAGTATAACATAGGTCTCTGATACCCATCCCAAGTTGGCTCTTCTCACCTTAATTACTGTTGCTGGCTGCTGTGGCTGGCATACTGGCTGGCATATTGGCTGACTGCTGTGGCTGGCACACTGACTGACTGCTGTGGCTGGCACATTGACTGACTGCTGTGGCTGGCATACTGACTAATTTCTGTGGCTGGCATACTGCCTGACTGGTGTGGCTGGCATACTGACTGACTGCTGTGGCTGGCATACTGACTGACTGCTGTGGCTGGCATACTGGCTGACTGCTGTGGCTGGCATACTGGCTGACTGCTGTGGCTGGCATATAGGCTGACTGCTGTGACTGGTATACTGGCTGACTGCTGTGGCTGGCATACTGACTGACTTCTGTGACTGGGATACTGGCTGAATGCTGTGGCTGGCATACTGCCTGACTGCTGTGGCTGGCATACTGACTGACTGCTGTGGCTGGCACACTGACTGACTGCTGTGGCTGGCACATTAACTGACTGCTGTGGCTCGCATACTGACTAATTTCTGTGGCTGGCATACTGGCTGACTGCTGTGGCTGGCATACTGGCTGACTGCTGTGGCTGGCATATAGGCTGACTGCTGTGACTGGTATACTGGCTGACTGCTGTGGCTGGCATGTTGGCTGACTGCTGTTGCTGGCACACTAACTGACTGCTGTGGCTGGCAGGCTGTCTGGCTGCTGAGGTCTGCTAGCAGGGAACAGAAGCTCCTCTACCATGGTCTGCCTGCTCGACCACGCTACATTCTGTACTTCCCTCTTGCCGGTCACACTGTAATATCGCTGTGCACCCTCGGGCCGTACGTCATAGGAAATTGGCACCCCGCAATACAGGTGCATCTAAGGCGTACCACCCCACCCCCTGCCCACCACTTAGTATGCCACTGTATATTTATATTTGTGGTCAGGACACAAAAGGCCATAAGATGTATGAAATAAACATAACATAATAAACGTAACATAGGGAATATACGTAAGTCAGTTGAGGTGTGCCGAAATCAATGTACTAGTAGGCTTGCAAATAAAGAGGCAAAATATTTAATGAAAAAAACATGTATTTTATTAAATCAAAAAGATACAACAAAACACTATTATTCCATTAAACTCTCCTCCTACCTGTCAGGATCGGGTCAGGGATCCAACACGCAGAGTACAAAGAGTAGCAGATACGTATACCGGTCCTTAGAATGGCCGGACTTAACGTAGAACTACGATAGAATGGTCAGAGACAAGCCGAGGTCGAGGGAACGAGAAGACAGGTAAGCGAGAGACAAGCCGGGTCAAGGATAACAGAAAGACAGGAGAGTAAATACCAAAGCCGGGTCAAAACCAAAAGGCAAGGGAATAACAAAGCACTGTGTGACTAGGCAGACTAGAACCACGACAGGGCAATGAGTAAGTGAGAGAGCCACTGTTAAGTATCCTGGTTAGAGAGAGAAGACACGCCTCCGGCGAGTCCTGATTCGTCTCCCGAGATTTGAGTGACAGGACGTTCCGGGTTGGCGTCATGACGTCGACCTCCGGTCCTCCTGCTATAAAAGGAAGTGACTCCCTCGCGGCCGGCGTTAGCAAGACCGAGTGAACCGCGAGGGGCCGGAGAGACATGCCGTCCGGACGGATAAACTTCTAAGTCTCTACCTCTCTCAGAGGTAGAGGCTTCAGGTACCCTGACAGTACCCCCCCTCTCAGATACGCCCACCGGGCGGAAGGAGCCGGGGCGAGATGGAAAGCGGGAGTGAAATGCCCTGCGAAGGCGAGGAGCATGAACATCCTCTTGTGGTACCCAACTCCTCTCCTCAGGACCATAACCCTTCCAGTCAACCAAATATTGTACTCTCCCCCGGGAGACACGAGAATCAATAATGGAGTTAACCTCATACTCCTCCTGACCCTCCACCTGAACAGGGCGCGGAGGGGCGATTGTGGAGGAGAATCTGTTACAGATTAGAGGTTTCAGTAATGACACGTGAAAGGAGTTCGGGATGCGTAAAGTAGCTGGGAGAGCTAGACGATACGCCACTGGGTTAATTCGAGTCAAGATCCTGTAGGGACCAATATAACGAGGAGCGAATTTCATGGAAGGAACTTTAAGGCGAATATTCCTAGTACTCAACCAAACTCTATCGCCTGGAACAAAATTCGGAGCCGCCCTTCTACGTTTGTCAGCATGTTTCTTAACCAGCATAGAATTGTGTAGAAGAATCTGTCGAGTCTGATCCCACAACCTCCTCAAATTGGCCACATGGACATCAACCGACGGCACTCCTTGGGAAGGAGAAACCGAGGGAAGAATAGATGGATGAAAGCCATAGTTCATGAAGAAGGGGCTTGAATGCGTAGAGTCACAAACGAGATTGTTGTGCGCAAACTCCGCCCAAGGAATCAAACCGACCCAATCGTCCTGGTGTTCGGAAACAAAACAACGTAAGTATTGCTCAATCTTCTGGTTGGTTCGTTCGGCAGCTCCGTTAGACTGAGGACGATAGGTGGACGAAAAATTCAATTTGATGCCTAATTGAGAACAGAATGATCTCCAAAAACGTGAAACAAATTGGGAGCCTCTATCAGAAGTGATCTCCGAAGGAATCCCATGCAAGCGAAAAATCTCTTTAGCAAAGATCTCCGCCAATTCAGGAGAAGTCGGGAGTTTAGGCAAAGGTACGAAATGTGCCATCTTGGTAAACCTATCGACTACGGTGAGGATAACAGTGTGCCTTTTAGAAACAGGCAAATCCACAATAAAGTCCATTGCCACACAGGACCAAGGTTTGTCAGGAATTTCCAGAGGTTGTAGAAGACCACAAGGAAGTGAATGCGGAAGTTTAGTTTTAGTACAGACCTCACAAACTCCGATAAAATCCTTAATATCCTTCCGTAACGAAGGCCACCAGAAATCTTTGGAGATCAAAGAATACGTCTTGCGAACACCCGGATGACCAGCCACCTTACTCTCGTGAAGGCACTGTAAGAGCTCCAGTTGGAGTTCAGGAGGAACGAAAAGTCTGGAAGCAGGAGTCAGTCTAGGTGCCAGATGCTGCAAGCTCCTTATCTGATCAAGCAGCGGAGAGTGGACTTTGAGAGTAGTGTTAGCGATAATGTTACACTTGGGTACTATAGAGCAGTGCTCCCCAACCTTTTTATCGCCGCGGACCGGTAAACATTTGATAATTTTTCCGTGGCCCGCTTGTTTTGATTTAATAAGACAAAAAAAAACCAAAGTCACATATATTAAAAAAAACACGCAGACACATACATAGTCAGAAAATCACAAACACAGTCACATAAAGACATAGACTCAAAATTGTGTGTATGTGTGTGTGAGCGGTGCAGTGTGTATGTGAGGGTGGCAGTGTGTGTGAGAGTTGCAGTGTTTGTGGGGCAGTGTGTGTAGTGTGTGTATGGGGGAAATGTTTGTGGGGCAGTGTGTGTATGGGGACAGTGTTTGTGGGGCAGTGTGTGTAGTGTGTGTATGGGGCAATGTGTGTAGTGTGTGTATGGGGCAGTGTTTGTGGGGCAGTGTGTGCAGTGTGTGCATGGGGGCAGTGTTTGTGGGGCAATGTGTGTAGTGTGTATGGGGCAGTGTTTGTGGGGCAATGTGTGTAGTGTGTGCATGGGGGCAGTGTTTGTGGGGCAATGTGTGTAGTGTGTGCATGGGGCAGTGTTTGTAGTGTGTATGGGGCAGTGTTTGTGGGGCAGTGTGTGTAGTGTGTGTGTGTGGGCAGTGTGTGTATGGGGCGTAAGGAGGCTTTTTTAAAATTTATTTAATTAAAATTAATATATTGATGTCCCCCCTCCCTTCTTACCTTTACTGGGAGGAGGGTGACATTTCTTAGTCCCTGGTGGTCCGGTGGGGAATCCCTGGTGGTCCGGTGGTGGTGAGGTGAACTCTAGCCCAGTTACAGGGCTAGAGTTCACTCTCGCGAGATTTGGAGCGTTGCCGTGGTTACCGCGGCAACGCTCCAAATCTCGCGAGAGGAGGACCCGGAGGAGCTGCAGGTAAGAGCTTCCGGGTCCTCTCTCACTCCCCTGCCGGCTGCCAGCAATGTGCCTGCAGACCGGGGAGGGAGATCTCTGATCTCCCCTCCGGTCCGCAGGCACATTGCAGGGCTGGCACTTGGGCAATGCCAGCCCTGCATTAGCCGGCAGGCTCGCACACCCCACACCCCTGGGCGGCCCGGTACCGTTTGATCCACGGACCGGTACCGGTCCGCGGCCCGGGGGTTGGGGAACACTGCTATAGAGGACAAAACCGGCTCAGATATGGCAGCAGGTTCATATTGGCGAGACAAGGCATCGGCTTTAGAATTCTTAGAACCTGGCCTATATGTGAGTACGTAGTTGAAGTGAGTGAGAAATATGGACCAACGAGCCTGTCTAGATGATAGTCGTTTAGCCTCCCCAATATAGGATAAGTTTTTATGATCTGTCAAAATAGTAACAGGATGCAAAGTACCCTCCAATAAATGTCTCCACTCCTTTAAGGCCATTATAACCGCTAGGAGTTCCCTGTCACCAATGTCATATCTGCTTTCAGTACCTGACAATTTTTTGGAAAAGTATCCACAAGGATGTAATGGTTTATCTACACCCAACCTTTGGGACAGAACGGCACCTATACCTGTCTCAGAAGCGTCAACTTCGAGTAGGAAAGGTAGTGTAGTATCAGGGTGCACTAAAATTGGTGCGGAAGCAAACAGCTCCTTGAGTGTCTTAAAAGCCAGAAGTGCTTCAGTAGACCAATTCTTAGTATCAGCCCCTTGTTTGGTCATATTGGTGATGGGAGCAATGATAGAGGAGTATCCCTTAATGAAACGTCTGTAGTAATTGGAGAAACCAATAAATCTCTGGATAGCCTTGAGACCCTTAGGCAAAGGCCAATCTAATATGGATTGGAGCTTCTCCGGATCCATTTCAAACCCCTCTCCAGAAATCACGTAACCAAGAAAGGTAGTTTGGGATTGGTCAAAGCTGCATTTCTCTAATTTGCAGTATAAGCCATGCTGAAGAAGTTTGTGTAAAACCCTTCTGACTTGTCCGTGGTGAGTTTCAATATCCCTGGAATGTATAAGTATATCATCAAGGTATACAATCACACAGTCATCTTGAAACTCCCTAAGAACCTCATTAATAAGGTCCTGAAATACCGCCGGGGCATTGCAGAGACCAAAAGGCATTACAGTATACTCATAGTGCCCATATCGAGTATTGAATGCAGTTTTCCACTCGTCTCCGTCGTGAATTCTCACCAAATTATAAGCACCTCTAAGGTCTAGCTTAGTGAAAATCTTAGAACTTTTTAATCGATCAAAAAGCTCGGTGATCAGGGGAATCGGATATACATTTCTAATGGTTATCTTGTTAAGACCTCGGTAGTCAATGCAGGGTCTTAAAGAACCATCCTTCTTTTTAACAAAAAAAAAATCCAGCCCCAGCAGGAGAGGAGGATCTTCTAATGAACCCCTTGTCTAGGTTTTCACGAATATACTCCTCAAGAACTAAGTTCTCATTCGTAGACAAAGGGTATACATGACCCCTGGGGGGCATAGTACCAGAAAGTAAATTAATTTTGCAATCAAAAGGCCTATGTGGTGGTAAGGTATCAGCCTTTCCTTTGTCAAATACTGCCTTTAAATCCTGATACAAGGACGGTATCTGTACTTTGGTAGAGTCGGTAGCGTTATTAAGTGCGTTGACACTACAGAGAGGTGACACTTTCTTTAAACAATTCTCTTGACAATCCTGACCCCACGAAACTATTTCCCCTGATCTCCAATCTATAACGGGGTTATGTCTCTTAAGCCAGGAGTATCCCAGGACTATGGGAACAGAAGGAGATGAAATGAGGAGTAGGGATATTTCCTCCTTGTGTAGAATGCCAATAGTTAAGTTAAGAGGTGTGGTCTCCCGGAAAATCACAGGCTCAACTAAAGGTCTACCATCAATGGCTTCAACAGCCAAGGGTGTCTTCCTTAACTGGGATGGGATAGTGTGTTTGGTGAGAAACTTTTGGTCGATAAAACTCTCAGCAGCGCCGGAGTCTATCAATGCCAAAGTCTCTAAGGTTCCCTTCTCCCAAGTTAAAGAGACTGGTAATAGGAGTCTATGTTCTTTGTAGTTATGAGTAGAGGGCAAAATTGAAACACCCAAGGTCTGTCCTCTAGAGAAACTTAGGTGCGAGCGTTTCCCGGACGCCTGGGACAGCTCAAACGTACATGACCTCTGGCTCCACAATACAAACACAGTCCCTCCCCTCTCCTGTACTGTCTCTCCTCCTCCGACAGACGAGTAATGCCTAACTGCATAGGATCTGAAAACTGTGGAGTTTTGGTTTCAGAAATTTGAAATGATGGTACTAGTCTAAAGGAAGATCTACCGGTTCTATCTCGAGTATTCTGCCTCTCCCTTAGACGTTCGTCAATACGAGAGATAAAGGAAATTAAGTCTTCCAAATTCTCGGGAAGTTCTCTTGTTGCTACCTCGTCAAGTATTACATCGGATAATCCATTTAAAAATACGTCTATATAGGCCTGTTCATTCCATTTTACCTCTGCCGCCAAGGACCTGAACTCTAGTGCGTAATCCACCAGTGTTTGGTTGTTTTGTCTAAGGCGCAACAGTAATCTGGCTGCATTGACCTTCCTGCCAGGGGGATCAAAAGTTCTTCTAAAAGCAGCTACAAAGGCATTATAGTTATAGACTAATGGATTATCATTCTCCCACAACGGATTAGCCCATCTCAGAGCTTTCTCAATGAGTAAGGTAATAATAAATCCCACTTTTGCTCTATCAGTAGGGTAGGAACGAGGCTGTAGCTCGAAATGGATACTGATCTGGTTCAAAAACCCACGACACCTCTCAGGAGAACCAGCATAACGTACAGGTGGGGTAACTTGGGAAGAAGCACCTACAGTAGCTACCTCTAGCCCTGAACCCACAGAAGAAGCAGACGTATTACGCATCTCCTCAGGTGGATTAATAGGACGTGATAGCAGCGCCTGTAGTGCTAGAGCCATCTGATCCATCCTATGATCCATGGCGTCAAACCTAGGATCAGGAGAACCAAGCTGACAATTTGTACCTGCAGGATCCATGGCCCTGTCGTAATGTCAGGATCGGGTCAGGGATCCAACACGCAGAGTACAAAGAGTAGCAGATACGTATACCGGTCCTTAGAATGGCCGGACTTAACGTAGAACTACGATAGAATGGTCAGAGACAAGCCGAGGTCGAGGGAACGAGAAGACAGGTAAGCGAGAGACAAGCCGGGTCAAGGATAACAGAAAGACAGGAGAGTAAATACCAAAGCCGGGTCAAAACCAAAAGGCAAGGGAATAACAAAGCACTGTGTGACTAGGCAGACTAGAACCACGACAGGGCAATGAGTAAGTGAGAGAGCCACTGTTAAGTATCCTGGTTAGAGAGAGAAGACACGCCTCCGGCGAGTCCTGATTCGTCTCCCGAGATTTGAGTGACAGGACGTTCCGGGTTGGCGTCATGACGTCGACCTCCGGTCCTCCTGCTATAAAAGGAAGTGACTCCCTCGCGGCCGGCGTTAGCAAGACCGAGTGAACCGCGAGGGGCCGGAGAGACATGCCGTCCGGACGGATAAACTTCTAAGTCTCTACCTCTCTCAGAGGTAGAGGCTTCAGGTACCCTGACACTACCTCTCCCAGCGCTCTCTGACTGCCTCTCTGCTATTTCTAACTGGATGGCTGCCCACTTCCTTAAACTCAACTTGTCCAAAACTTCAATTCTGGTCTTTCCTCCCTCAAGTGTTGCTACTCCTGTGTCTGTCTCCCTCCAAGTCAACGGTGCTACCATCAGCTCCACCACGCAGGCTCATTGACTAGGTGTTCTCTTTGACTCCGATCTTTCCTTCACGCCACATGTTCAATCTATCACCAAATCCTGTTGTTTCCATCTGAAAAACATTGCGCGCATCCGACCCTACTTAATGCTAGTCCATTCCATTTCGCTTCTCAGTGGTCTTGATGCCTATAGTACCCTTTTAAGGCCACATTAGCCAAATCTCTTTTTGGACCCATCTACTAGTTTAGCTATCTCTATTACAGCAGCTTTTTATTTCACTCTTTTTTGCCTCTTCTAACTTACTGCCTAATATTACTGCAACTTTGTATCCCTATTTAGACTAGTATCATTGGGATACCAGTATTTTGTAAGCAATTGGACTAAAGAGCAACACATTTATTTACTGTTGCAACTTTGTCTGTAATTCTCTTTCCATAAGCCCTTATGATTTGGGCGTTGGAGCTGATTACTACCTAGGGTATCTGAGACATTTGGGTATCTATATACAAGGGGGATTATTGATACTATGATTTAATCTAGACATACTCTTTCACCCTATGTATTACACTATGATCCCAACTAATCTCACCAGTGGAATCAGTACTTTTTTCAGCACTTGAGAATTATCCACTAAGTAGGATTAAGGTCTGACTCAGACTCCAGGGAAGATGGACCCTTGCTCTCCCTCCCAAATACCTCGACTTGTGGGATTTTTCTATTATCTATTGCTCTGGGTTATGCCCATTATCTGTTGCCCATTTAGTCCTTCTTTTGACTCCAGGGCTAGATATGTCTAACTCTGTAGTCATTTATTTCTCTTTAAGTGTCCAGAATAAAGTGTAAAATCCCGAGGAGGCTAGCTGAACAATGCAGACTGGATGCAATATATAACAATATAACATGTTAATAACACGGGGAGATGATTATCACAGAAACATAATGTGACCCTCCTGGTATATTGTATATATAAGTTGGCTAACCCTGACACCCTGGCTCTTTGTGAGCCATATTTTTATGATGCTGAGCCAGACTTTAGCCAAAACTAATATATGCTGTCTAGGTGGTATATCTAGATTAAGGATGAGGAGCAATCTGTGTGCATGTTTGGTGACCTCCAATTTTCCATTCATCAGGATTGCAAGAACAATTGTTATCAATAAGTTTTTGTGCTTTATCATTTTCTTGAATATATATATATTTTTTTGCATTTGCAAGTTACAGTATATAACACTTTTCTATTGGTTGTGGAGATATTAACAGCTGCCAATTATCAATCATGGAATTCCATCAGGTGGCGATCATTATTCAAAGGATACTATTAGCTGTTGATTATTGATCATGGTTTAAGGGAATACTGATTTTATTTTTAACCAGAGGCTGATAGGTGATATTTCAATATGCAAACTACATTTCAAATAATAATATAATGTGCCATGATATGACATGATACTGTTCCGTTGGCAATAATCTTAAATGGAGATAGAAAATCAAGTTGCGTGCGTCATGTAAATTAATTGGCGTGGTCACTCTTTGCAAATCTTTATATATATCATATTCTGGTCATATCACATTCCATGTAATTATATAATCTGTTTATCACAATTTCAGCTGACAATCATGTCTTAGATAATAGTACCAGCTGCCTGTGTTTGATTGTGTGATAATATCTTCTACCAGCAGCTATTACAGTACAATACACATCACAAAAGAGTAACTTAGTAACTATTAAGTTATTAATATTCAAACAAAAAAAATGAATGCACAAAATTTGCTACTGTTTTTTTTTTTTTATAACTTCTTTATTTATAGTTTTTCAATATTTGATCTAGCGAAGGCAGGGGTTACAGAATAAAGAAAGGGGAGTGGGTATATATCAGGAAGAATACAATATCATTGGTATCAAACATGAGAAGCGTGTTACTGGAGCGCACAGCAAATTACACAGGTGCAGGTAATTCAAACAACAAAGTATATCATAGGTACATATGAATTCAGGTACAAATAGGTATATTGATTACACTGAGAGACAAGGCAGCTGTGGTAATTCCCTTAACGAAATGGAATAAGTAAAATAAATAAGCATTCGTCTATTGTGGTTGAAGATTTGCTTATAAATGCATAACAATTTGTGTTTGTACAAGACCCATATGCCCCGATGCTCCAGCATACATCTGTATTGTGGAATAATATAGCGGTTTGATCAGTTCCGGTTACTCTGGGTTTAAGGTGCAGTTCTTTACTCGGTGTAACCATATCTGTTATGTTTGGTTGGGTAGGGTGATTTTGAGGGGGTTGGGTGGCATTTGTAGGTTGAGGATGGAGAGAAGGGAAAGTTTGGGGTGTGTTGGTTGTTTTAGGTTTCTATAGATTGGGACGCACCTCCTTGTGAGTTGAATGAGGAGTTGAAAGAGACCACCTGTTATAGTTTCTCCGTTGTGTTTAGCTAGTATAGTAGGTGGTTTCTTCTTATTCGGGGCTTAGCTCGATCATTAGGTGCAGTGATTAATTTCACTGAGAGAGTTGGTAACCGGCATGCGTGGGGCGGAGGAGGAGCATTGGGAGGGGAAGGAGGGATTGAGATTGGGAGCATATGGTGAGGAGGAGGGAGAGGTAGAGGTGAGGTTGATGATGAGTGGAGAGCAGAGGATGTAAGGTTTGGGGAGTTGTGGAAGGGGAATGCCCCCGACCCTCCCCTAAATGTTGAGGTGGTGTTCCAGGATCCAGGGCTCCCAATTTTGTGGTAGTGTGTTGTCGTGTCGTGCACCAGGGCTGACAGCTTGTCAATCTCTACGGTCTTAGTGGTTTTGTGGATCATTACCGCAACTGAGGGTTGGTTTTGGTTGCCCCACTGTTCCTCAATTGTGTGTCTAGTGGCTAGTGCGAGTTTTGCCACTAGTTTGTTTCGTGCTCTGGTGAGCAGGGCATGGGATTTGAATAGGAGCCATATCCAGGGGTCTCTGGGCAGAACCGTGTGAAGGGTTTTGGAGGCTAGATTGATGACACTGTCCCATAGTCGGGAAATCGAGGGCCATTCCCACCAAAGGTGGATGTATGTGCCCTGGAGTCCCCAGCCCTTCCAGCAAGCATCCTTGTCTGAGGGTCCCATTTGTTCAAGTCTTAGTGGTTTTAGGTACCACTGGAGCAGCGTCTTATACGCTTGCTCCTTGTAGTTAGCACATATCGTGAGTGAGGCCGTGGCTTCCCAAATGGCCACCCAGTCTGTGGAGTCGTCTGGAGGGCCAATGTCCCTTTCCCATGCTCTTGTGTAAGAGAGGGCTATTGGTGGGGAGTTCGAGGTCAAGATGGAGTATATTGTGGATATCTGTCCCTTGTGAGTGGGTGCTTGTATGCATGCTTTTTTCGAATTGTGTGAGTTTAGTGCTGACTGTGGTGGTGTTTTTCGGTTCATTGAGGAAGCTGCAGATTTGCAGTTATCTGAAGTGATCGAAGGTATTTAGGATGGATTCTGTTGGCGAGTAGTTTTGTTAATAGCTTGGTGTCTATGTTGAGGAGGGAGATGGGTCGGAAGTGGCCCGGGTCCAAGTGTGATTTATTTGGTTTGGGGATGAGGCAGATGTTAGTCCTGAGCATTTCTGGTGGTAGGGGTTCCCCTTTTAGGAGTGAATTACATAGTGTGGTGAGGTGGGGTAGCAAGGTGTTTGAGAATGTCTTACAATAAAGGCCAAAAAAAACATCCGGACCTGGGCATTTGTTGGATTTCATTGTCTTCAGTGTATTAGCGATTTCTCCATCTTTGATTGGAGTGGAGAGTTTGTCTATCCCTGCATCTGATAATGAGGGGAGGGGAATCTCCTTAAGGTATGTTTCTATCACCCTGTGAAAGTGTGGTTGTTGTTGGCGAATGTCAGAGTTATGATCTTATAGGGAGGAAAAATATTTGGAAAAGATGGTACTGGTTTAAGGTACAAAAGTCAGAGATTGTAGATTGTGCGGTTACATTTTTGCCTTTATAGTAATTTCCTAATCTCAGCGATTATGCATTTTGGAAATATCAGCTGCCAATCAACTCTTATGCAATATTATAACCTGTCAATCACATCCTATGCAATCATATCACCTGTCAATCACTGTCCAGGTAATAGCTGTGGGTCTTTGCTCAGGGTGCATTAAGACTAACACTGGAAATACCAGAAGCTGATGGCTAAATTTGGTTTAAATATCTTGATGTCACTTAAAAAAACAAACAAAAAAAAAACCATAACATTTATTTTTGATTAAATAAAGGCATTTGCAGTTTATATTTTATCAAAATTGATGATTTATTAATAATTGCATTTTATAAAGATCTTTGTGTGGGTTCAGTCATTGCTTTTTAATTCTAATGGGCCGAGGGATATATTTGAACTTTGGAGGATAGGATCAAGTTGGCTATTAGTTTTGTTTTTATTCTTTCACAAACATTTCTGTTTTTATCATTTTTGAATGCAAGGCATAGCTTGGCATTTGATGCAAATTGTAAACATCCTATGTTCTTATTTACGGTCATTTCAAATCCAACTGTGTGCCTTGGGATCTTGTTGCATTTTAAACAGCTCTGTCACCTTCTGGGGTCATTATATTTTGCAAAGACCCCAGGTGTTTACATTGACGCTTGGAGTACATTGACGCTTTGGGTACATTGACCCAGGGGTGTACGCCGGAGCCTATTACAGTACTTTACTCTCGCATAATACATGCCTTATTCTTAAAATTGTCATTAGCAACGGCTGGCGAAGTAACAACACTTCATGACGGTAGCTCCGCCTTTTATCGTTTTGTCAAAAAAGAATTTTATCATAAGACAAAGTAGTCCCTATTGTATCTTATGGTATCTTTTGACTGCATTGGAAGTTTGATGAAATTCCAGCAAAGTCTATTTGAGCATTTAATAAAGTATTTTTCTTAATTAAATGCTCTCATTTTTTTTCTGAGGACTTTGCCGCTTTTAAATATTGAAACTTTGATGGAGTCTAAATATGTTTTTTAAATAGATTATTTTGATTTCAACAGCATTTTGTGAGTTGTGAGGACACTGAAAATGCAGACAAGATGTGACTATGCTCTTTATACTAATTTAAGGAATACTTATCTTAATCTGTGAGCATGTCTTACAGTATACTGGATCATTTAAATTCTTTAACCCCTTAAGGACACATGACGTGTGTGACACGTCATGATTCCCTTTTATTCCAGAAGTTTGGTCCTTAAGGGGTTAAAGATTTTTAAATGTAGATAAGTTAGTCTTTTTTTTCTCCAGCACACGCATTATGGTTTGAATTCCCCAAAAAACATTGAACCCATTTTAAAAAAATTGCGGAACAATGATCGGCAAGACATCTATCTAATCAGCAAGAAAAAAACTGACTCAGCAAATTATAGCTTCAATATTTTGAACTCTCCCGAGAACAAGTGTATCAGTCAATAGAAACATAATATTATGGATCTAATATTCTCATGACTAAGGGAATTTAACATGTGTAGATTATATATTAATATAAAATTATATATACTACACAACAAATAACAAATTATTTAACATTTTTAACGAATTGGCCAGTGTTGTACAAAAAAGTAAATTCACTAATCTGTGAATTGTGAAGATTGACAAGTGAATTGTATAAACTTTTCACTAAAGTCCAAATCACAACAAAAATGACAAATAAGTTATAACATTAATTGGTCTATGTAAAGAAGATAAGTCTTAGTTTTGCATATATATTTCAGTTGCATATATGGATATCATTTCCTTGTGATGTTTCCTAAATAATTGTACAATAGCCCTACCCACAGCATACCTTCTTAACTGTTTCTATTAAGGAGGGACGAGTCATATTTTCAGCCCTCTACCCCTCTTTTCCGTCCTAATGTACCCGTTTTCTAGGTTCTCCATATTGTTGGTGTGTCTGAGCGTATAACAGAGTTCCACAGCAATAATACTCCCAGTAATGTGTCTGAGTGTATAACAGAGCTCCACAGCAATAATACTCCCAGTAATGTGTCTGAGTGTGTAACAGAGCTCCACAGCAATAATACTCCCAGTAATGTGTCTGAGTGTATAACAGAGCCCCACAGCAATAATACTCCCAGTAATGTGTCTGAGTGTATAACAGAGTTCCACAGCAATAATACTCCCAGTAATGTGTCTGAGTGTATCACAGAGCTCCACAGCAATAATACTCCCAGTAATGTGTCTGAGTGTATCACAGAGCTCCACAGCAATAATACTCCCAGTAACGTGTCTGAGTGTATAACAGAGCTTAACAGCAATAATACTCCCAGTAATGTGTCTGAGTGTATAACAGAGCTCCACAGCAATAATACTCCCAGTAATGTGTCTGAGTGTATAACAGAGTTCCACAGCAATAATACTCCCAGTAATGTGTCTGAGTGTATAACAGAGCTCCACAGCAATAATACTCCCAGTAATGTGTCTGAGTGTATAACAGAGCTCCACAGTAATAATACTCCCAGTAATGTGTCTGAGTGTATAACAGAGTTCCACAGCAATAATACTCCCAGTAATGTGTCTGAGTGTATAACAGAGCTCCACAGCAATAATACTCCCAGTAATGTGTCTGAGTGTATAACAGAGTTCCACAGCAATAATACTCCCAGTAATGTGTCTGAGTGTATAACAGAGCTCCACAGCAATAATACTCCCAGTAATGTGTCTGAGTGTATAACAGAGCTCCACAGTAATAATACTCCCAGTAACGTGTCTGAGTGTATAACAGAGCTTAACAGCAATAATACTCCCAGTAACGTGTCTGAGTGTATAACAGAGCCCCACAGCAATAATACTCCCAGTAATGTGTCTGAGTGTATAACAGAGTTCCACAGCAATAATACTCCCAGTAATGTGTCTGAGTGTATCACAGAGCTCCACAGCAATAATACTCCCAGTAATGTGTCTGAGTGTATCACAGAGCTCCACAGCAATAATACTCCCAGTAACGTGTCTGAGTGTATAACAGAGCTTAACAGCAATAATACTCCCAGTAACGTGTCTGAGTGTATAACAGAGCTCCACAGCAATAATACTCCCAGTAATGTGTCTGAGTGTATAACAGAGTTCCACAGCAATAATACTCCCAGTAATGTGTCTGAGTGTATAACAGAGCTCCACAGCAATAATACTCCCAGTAATGTGTCTGAGTGTATAACAGAGCTCCACAGTAATAATACTCCCAGTAATGTGTCTGAGTGTATAACAGAGTTCCACAGCAATAATACTCCCAGTAATGTGTCTGAGTGTATAACAGAGCTCCACAGCAATAATACTCCCAGTAATGTGTCTGAGTGTATAACAGAGTTCCACAGCAATAATACTCCCAGTAATGTGTCTGAGTGTATAACAGAGCTCCACAGCAATAATACTCCCAGTAATGTGTCTGAGTGTATAACAGAGCTCCACAGCAATAATACTCCCAGTAATGTGTCTGAGTGTATAACAGAGCTCCACAGCAATAATACTCCCAGTAATGTGTCTGAGTGTATAACAGAGCTCCACAGCAATAATACTCCCAGTAATGTGTCTGAGTGTATAACAGAGCTCCCCAACAATAATACTCCCAGTAATGTGTCTGAGTGTATAACAGAGCTCCACAACAATAATACTCCCAGTAATGTGTCTGAGTGTATAACAGAGCTCCACAGCAATACTACTCCCAGTAATGTGTCTGAGTGTATAACAGAGCTCCACAGCAATAATACTCCCAGTAATGTGTCTGAGTGTATAACAGAGCTCCACAACAATAATACTCCCAGTAATGTGACTGAGTGTATAACAGAGCTCCACAGCAATACTACTCCCAGTAATGTGTCTGAGTGTATAACAGAGCTCCACAGCAATAATACTCCCAGTAATGTGTCTGAGTGTATAACAGAACTACACAGCAATAATACTCCCAGTAATGTGTTTGAGTGTTTAACAGAGCTCCACAGCAATAATACTCCCAGTAATGTGTCTGAGTGTATAACAGAGCTCCACAGCAATAATACTCCCAGTAATGTGTCTGAGTGTATAACAGAGCTCCACAGCAATAATACTCCCAGTAATGTTTCTGAGTGTATAACAGAGCTCCACAGCAATAATACTCCCAGTAAAGTGACTGAGTGTATAACAGAGCTCCACAGCAATAATACTCCCAGTAATGTGTCTGAGTGTATAATAGAGCTCCACAGCAATAATACTCCCAGTAATGTGTCTGAGTGTATAACAGAACTACACAGCAATAATACTCCCAGTAATGTGTTTGAGTGTTTAACAGAGCTCCACAGCAATAATACTCCCAGTAATGTGTCTGAGTGTATAACAGAACTACACAGCAATAATACTCCCAGTAATGTGTTTGAGTGTTTAACAGAGCTCCACAGCAATAATACTCCCAGTAATGTGTCTGAGTGTATAACAGAGCTCCACAGCAATAATACTCCCAGTAATGTGTCTGAGTGTATAACAGAGCTCCACAGCAATAATACTCCCAGTAATGTTTCTGAGTGTATAACAGAGCTCCACAGCAATAATACTCCCAGTAAAGTGACTGAGTGTATAACAGAGCTCCACAGCAATAATACTCCCAGTAATGTTTCTGAGTGTATAACAGAGCTCCACAGCAATAATACTCCCAGTAATGTGTCTGAGTGTATAACAGAACTACACAGCAATAATACTCCCAGTAATGTGTTTGAGTGTTTAACAGAGCTCCACAGCAATAATACTCCCAGTAATGTGTCTGAGTGTGTAACAGAGCTCCACAGCAATAATACTCCCAGTAATGTGTCTGAGTGTATAACATAGCTCCACAGTAATAATACTCCCAGTAATGTGTCTGAGTGTATAACAGAGCTCCACAGCAATAATACTCCCAGTAATGTGTCTGAGTGTATAACAAAGCTCCACAGCAATAATACTCCCAGTAATGTGTCTGAGTGTGTAACAGAGCTCCTCAGCAATAATACTCCCAGTAATGTGTTTGAGTGTATAACAGAGCTCCACAGCAATAATACTCCCAGTAATGTGTCTGAGTGTATAACAGAGCTCCACAGCAATAATACTCCCAGTAATGTGTCTGAGTGTGTAACAGAGCTTCACAGCAATAATACTCCCAGTAATGTGTCTGAGTGTATAACAGAGCCCCACAGCAATAATACTCCCAGTAATGTGTCTGAGTGTATAACAGAGCTCCACAGCAATAATACTCCCAGTAATGTGTCTGAGTGTATAACAGAGCTCCACAGCAATAGCACTCCCAGTAATGTGTCTGAGTGTATTACAGAGCTCCTCAGCAATAATACTCCCAGTAATGTGTCTGAGTGTATCACAGATCTCCACAGCAATAATACTCCCAGTAATGTGTCTGAGTGTATAACAGAGCTCCACAGCAATAACACTCCCAGTAATGTGTCTGAGTGTATAACAGAGCTCCACAGCAATAACACTCCCAGTAATGTGTCTGAGTGTATAACAGAGCTCCACAGCAATAATACTCCCAGTAATGTGTCTGAGTGTATAACAGAGCTCCACAGCAATAACACTCCCAGTAATGTGTCTGAGTGTATAACAGAGCTCCACAGCGATAATACTCCCAGTAATGTGTCTGAGTGTGTAACAGAGCTCCGCAGCAATAATACTCCCAGTAATGTGTCTGAGTGTATAACAGAGCTCCACAGCAATAATACTCCCAGTAATGTGTCTGAGTGTATAACAGAGCTCCACAGCGATAATACTCCCAGTAATATGTCTGAGTGTGTAACAGAGCTCCACAGCAATAACACTCACAGTAATGTGTCTGAGTGTATAACAGAGCTCCACAGCAATAATACTCCCAGTAATGTGTCTGAGTGTATAACAAAGCTACACAGCAATAATACTCCCAGTAATGTATCTGAGTGTATGACAGAGCTCCACAGCAATAATACTCCCAGTAATGTGTCTGAGTGTATAACATAGCTCCACAGTAATAATACTCCCAGTAATGTGTCTGAGTGTATAACAGAGCTCCACAGCAATAATACTCCCAGTAATGTGTCTGAGTGTATAACAAAGCTACACAGCAATAATACTCCCAGTAATGTATCTGAGTGTATGACAGAGCTCCACAGCAATAACACTCCCAGTAATGTGTCTGAGTGTATAACAGAGCTCAACAGCAATAACACTCCCAGTAATGTGTCTGAGTGTGTAACAGAGCTCCACAGCAATAACACTCACAGTAATGTGTCTGAGTGTATAACAGAGCTCCACAGCAATAATACTCCCAGTAATGTGTCTGAGTGTATTACAGAGCTCCACAGCAATAATACTCCCAGTAATGTGTCTGAGTGTATCACAGATCTCCACAGCAATAATACTCCCAGTAATGTGTCTGAGTGTATAACAGAGCCCCACAGCAATAATACTCCCAGTAATGTGTCTGAGTGTATAACAGAGCCCCACAGTATTAATCCTCCCAGTAATGTGTCTGAGTGTATCACAGATCTCCACAGCAATAATACTCCCAGTAATGTGTCTGAGTGTATTACAGAGCTCCACAGCAATAATACTCCCAGTAATGTGTCTGAGTGTGTAACAGAGCTCCACAGCAATAATACTCCCAGTAATGTGTCTGAGTGTATAACAGAGCTCTACAGCAATAATACTCCCAGTAATGTGTCTGAGTGTATAACAGAGCACCACAGCAATAATACTCCCAGTAATGTGTCTGAGTGTATAACAGAGCTCTACAGCAATAATACTCCCAGTAATGTGTCTGAGTGTATAACAGAGCACCACAGCAATAATACTCCCAGTAATGTGTCTGAGTGTATAACAGAGCACCACAGCAATAATACTCCCAGTAATGTGTATGAGTGAATACCAGAGCTCCACGGCAATAATACTCCCAGTAATGTGACTGAGTGTATAACAGAGCTCCACGGCAATAATACTCCCAGTAATGTGTCTGAGTGTGTATCAGAGCTCCACAGCAATAATACTCCCAGTAATGTGTCTGAGTGTGTAACAGAGCTCCTCAGCAATAATACTCCCAGTAATGTGACTGAGTGTATAACAGAGCTCCACAGCTATAATACTCCCAGTAATGTGTCTGAGTGTATAACAGAGCTCCACAGCAATAATACTCCCAGTAATGTGTCTGAGTGTATAACAGAGCTCCACAGCAATAATACTCCCGGTAATGTGTTTGAGTGTATAACAGAGCTCCACAGCAATAATACTCCCAGTAATGCGTCTGGGTGTATAACAGAGCTTCACAGCAATAATACTCCCAGTAATGTGTCTGAGTGTATAACAGAGCTCCCCAACAATAATACTCCCAGTAATGTGTCTGAGTGTATAACAGAGCTCCACAACAATAATACTCCCAGTAATGTGTCTGAGTGTATAACAGAGCTCCACAGCAATACTACTCCCAGTAATGTGTCTGAGTGTATAACAGAGCTCCACAGCAATAATACTCCCAGTAATGTGTCTGAGTGTATAACAGAGCTCCACAACAATAATACTCCCAGTAATGTGACTGAGTGTATAACAGAGCTCCACAGCAATACTACTCCCAGTAATGTGTCTGAGTGTATAACAGAGCTCCACAGCAATAATACTCCCAGTAATGTGTCTGAGTGTATAACAGAACTACACAGCAATAATACTCCCAGTAATGTGTTTGAGTGTTTAACAGAGCTCCACAGCAATAATACTCCCAGTAATGTGTCTGAGTGTATAACAGAGCTCCACAGCAATAATACTCCCAGTAATGTGTCTGAGTGTATAACAGAGCTCCACAGCAATAATACTCCCAGTAATGTTTCTGAGTGTATAACAGAGCTCCACAGCAATAATACTCCCAGTAAAGTGACTGAGTGTATAACAGAGCTCCACAGCAATAATACTCCCAGTAATGTGTCTGAGTGTATAATAGAGCTCCACAGCAATAATACTCCCAGTAATGTGTCTGAGTGTATAACAGAACTACACAGCAATAATACTCCCAGTAATGTGTTTGAGTGTTTAACAGAGCTCCACAGCAATAATACTCCCAGTAATGTGTCTGAGTGTATAACAGAACTACACAGCAATAATACTCCCAGTAATGTGTTTGAGTGTTTAACAGAGCTCCACAGCAATAATACTCCCAGTAATGTGTCTGAGTGTATAACAGAGCTCCACAGCAATAATACTCCCAGTAATGTGTCTGAGTGTATAACAGAGCTCCACAGCAATAATACTCCCAGTAATGTTTCTGAGTGTATAACAGAGCTCCACAGCAATAATACTCCCAGTAAAGTGACTGAGTGTATAACAGAGCTCCACAGCAATAATACTCCCAGTAATGTTTCTGAGTGTATAACAGAGCTCCACAGCAATAATACTCCCAGTAATGTGTCTGAGTGTATAACAGAACTACACAGCAATAATACTCCCAGTAATGTGTTTGAGTGTTTAACAGAGCTCCACAGCAATAATACTCCCAGTAATGTGTCTGAGTGTGTAACAGAGCTCCACAGCAATAATACTCCCAGTAATGTGTCTGAGTGTATAACATAGCTCCACAGTAATAATACTCCCAGTAATGTGTCTGAGTGTATAACAGAGCTCCACAGCAATAATACTCCCAGTAATGTGTCTGAGTGTATAACAAAGCTCCACAGCAATAATACTCCCAGTAATGTGTCTGAGTGTGTAACAGAGCTCCTCAGCAATAATACTCCCAGTAATGTGTTTGAGTGTATAACAGAGCTCCACAGCAATAATACTCCCAGTAATGTGTCTGAGTGTATAACAGAGCTCCACAGCAATAATACTCCCAGTAATGTGTCTGAGTGTGTAACAGAGCTTCACAGCAATAATACTCCCAGTAATGTGTCTGAGTGTATAACAGAGCCCCACAGCAATAATACTCCCAGTAATGTGTCTGAGTGTATAACAGAGCTCCACAGCAATAATACTCCCAGTAATGTGTCTGAGTGTATAACAGAGCTCCACAGCAATAGCACTCCCAGTAATGTGTCTGAGTGTATTACAGAGCTCCTCAGCAATAATACTCCCAGTAATGTGTCTGAGTGTATCACAGATCTCCACAGCAATAATACTCCCAGTAATGTGTCTGAGTGTATAACAGAGCTCCACAGCAATAACACTCCCAGTAATGTGTCTGAGTGTATAACAGAGCTCCACAGCAATAACACTCCCAGTAATGTGTCTGAGTGTATAACAGAGCTCCACAGCAATAATACTCCCAGTAATGTGTCTGAGTGTATAACAGAGCTCCACAGCAATAACACTCCCAGTAATGTGTCTGAGTGTATAACAGAGCTCCACAGCGATAATACTCCCAGTAATGTGTCTGAGTGTGTAACAGAGCTCCGCAGCAATAATACTCCCAGTAATGTGTCTGAGTGTATAACAGAGCTCCACAGCAATAATACTCCCAGTAATGTGTCTGAGTGTATAACAGAGCTCCACAGCGATAATACTCCCAGTAATATGTCTGAGTGTGTAACAGAGCTCCACAGCAATAACACTCACAGTAATGTGTCTGAGTGTATAACAGAGCTCCACAGCAATAATACTCCCAGTAATGTGTCTGAGTGTATAACAAAGCTACACAGCAATAATACTCCCAGTAATGTATCTGAGTGTATGACAGAGCTCCACAGCAATAATACTCCCAGTAATGTGTCTGAGTGTATAACATAGCTCCACAGTAATAATACTCCCAGTAATGTGTCTGAGTGTATAACAGAGCTCCACAGCAATAATACTCCCAGTAATGTGTCTGAGTGTATAACAAAGCTACACAGCAATAATACTCCCAGTAATGTATCTGAGTGTATGACAGAGCTCCACAGCAATAACACTCCCAGTAATGTGTCTGAGTGTATAACAGAGCTCAACAGCAATAACACTCCCAGTAATGTGTCTGAGTGTGTAACAGAGCTCCACAGCAATAACACTCACAGTAATGTGTCTGAGTGTATAACAGAGCTCCACAGCAATAATACTCCCAGTAATGTGTCTGAGTGTATTACAGAGCTCCACAGCAATAATACTCCCAGTAATGTGTCTGAGTGTATCACAGATCTCCACAGCAATAATACTCCCAGTAATGTGTCTGAGTGTATAACAGAGCCCCACAGCAATAATACTCCCAGTAATGTGTCTGAGTGTATAACAGAGCCCCACAGTATTAATCCTCCCAGTAATGTGTCTGAGTGTATCACAGATCTCCACAGCAATAATACTCCCAGTAATGTGTCTGAGTGTATTACAGAGCTCCACAGCAATAATACTCCCAGTAATGTGTCTGAGTGTGTAACAGAGCTCCACAGCAATAATACTCCCAGTAATGTGTCTGAGTGTATAACAGAGCTCTACAGCAATAATACTCCCAGTAATGTGTCTGAGTGTATAACAGAGCACCACAGCAATAATACTCCCAGTAATGTGTCTGAGTGTATAACAGAGCTCTACAGCAATAATACTCCCAGTAATGTGTCTGAGTGTATAACAGAGCACCACAGCAATAATACTCCCAGTAATGTGTCTGAGTGTATAACAGAGCACCACAGCAATAATACTCCCAGTAATGTGTATGAGTGAATACCAGAGCTCCACGGCAATAATACTCCCAGTAATGTGACTGAGTGTATAACAGAGCTCCACGGCAATAATACTCCCAGTAATGTGTCTGAGTGTGTATCAGAGCTCCACAGCAATAATACTCCCAGTAATGTGTCTGAGTGTGTAACAGAGCTCCTCAGCAATAATACTCCCAGTAATGTGACTGAGTGTATAACAGAGCTCCACAGCTATAATACTCCCAGTAATGTGTCTGAGTGTATAACAGAGCTCCACAGCAATAATACTCCCAGTAATGTGTCTGAGTGTATAACAGAGCTCCACAGCAATAATACTCCCGGTAATGTGTTTGAGTGTATAACAGAGCTCCACAGCAATAATACTCCCAGTAATGCGTCTGGGTGTATAACAGAGCTTCACAGCAATAATACTCCCGGTAATGTGTCTGAGTATATAACAGAGCTCCACAGCAATAACACTCCCAGTAATGTGTCTGAATGTATAACAGAACTCCACAGCAATAATACTCCCAGTAATGTGTCTGAGTGTATAACAGAACTCCACAGCAATAATACTCCCAGTAATGTGTCTGAGTGTATAACAGAGCTTCACAGCAATAATACTCCCAGTAATGTGTCTGAGTGTATAACAGAGCTCCACAGCAATAATACTCCCAGTAATGTGTCTGAGTGTATAACAGAGCTCCACAGCAATAATACTCCCAGTAATGTGTCTGAGTGTATAACAGAGCTCCACAGCAATAATACTCCCGGTAATGTGTCTGAGTGTATAACAGAGCTCCACAGCAATAATACTCCCGGTAATGTGTTTGAGTGTATAACAGAGCTCCACAGCAATAATACTCCCACTAATGTGTCTGAGTGTATAACAGAGCTCCACAGCAATAATACTCCCAGTAATGTGTCTGAGTGTATAACAGAGCTCCACAGCAATAATACTCCCAGTAATGTGTCTGAGTGTATAACAGAGCTCCACAGCAATAATACTCCCAGTAATGTGTCTGAGTGTATAACAGAGCTCCACAGCAATAATACTCCCAGTAATGTGTCTGAGTGTATAACAGAGCTCCACAGCATTAATACTCCCAGTAATGTGTCTGAGTGTATAACAAAGCCCCACAGCAATAATACTCCAAGTAATGTGTCTGGGAGTATAACAGAGCTCCACAGCAATAATACTCCCAGTAATGTGTCTGAGTGTGTAACAGAGCTCCACAGCAATAATACTACCAGTAATGTGTCTTTAAACTACAATAACTGTGCAATAAATAAATCACTCTGCATAAACAAAATACATTGTTCTTGTTTTAAATTGCATTTTAATAGCATTCATTGTTATTAGTAACAGGACCAGGCAGTGGCGTACACATGACCCATGGGGCCCCGGTGCGAAAATTGATCCGTGGGCCCCCCCCCCTCGCGCTTACTCTGCGCGGGCCGGGGCAGCAACACATGGCGGCGGGCACCTGGTCGCAGGGGTTGCGACCGCGGTATGTACGCCACTGCATGCAGATGCACACACACTTAAAGGACCACTACAGACACCCAGATCACATCAGCTCAATGAAGTGGTCTGGGTGTCAGGTCCCTCTAGTTTTAACCCTGCAGCTGAAAGCATAGCAGTTTCAGAGAAACTGTTATGTTTCACTGAGGGTTAATCCAGCCTCTAGTGGCTGTCTCACTGACAGCCGCTAGAGGCGCTTCCGCCATTTTAAGACACTGAACGTCCATAGGAAAGCATTGAGTAATGCTTTCCTATGGGCGGTTTGAATGCGTGCGCGGCTCTTGCCGTGCATGCGCATTCGGAGCTGAGAGGCGGAGGGATCCCCAGCGCCATGGGAGTCCGGCGCTGGAGAAAGGTAAGTGCTGAAGACACACACACATACACTCTCACGAACAAATGCATACACACTAGCTAACAGACACACACATTTACTGACAAAGACACACTCAGCGGCAGACATACATACACACTCACTTACAAAACATACACTCTCACTGACAAACACACACTCACTAACAGACATCAAACAGACTCACTAACACACACACACTCAGTAACAGACACACACAGTAACACACTCACTGACACTCACTAGCAGACACACACTCTAACACAAACACCAACACTCACACTAACACACACACACATACTAACGCTCACACACTAACACACACACACGCTCACACACACACTAACACTCACACACACACACACACACACACACACACTAACACTCACTCACACACACACTAACACACACACACACTAACACTAACACACACACACACTAACACACACACACTCACACTCACACACACTAACACTCACACACTAACACACACACACTAACACTCACACACTAACACACACACACTAACACACTCACACTAACACTCACACACACTTACACTTACACATGTTTTTTTTTTAATTTAATCCCCCCAGCCTCCTTACCTTTTGGAGTGCTGAGGGGATTCCCTGGGGTCCAGTGGTGCTGCTGGGCTCCTGGGGGGGCCGGTCACCCGGCGGGCTGGCTGGTCCTGCGGGCGCGCGAGGGAGCACTATCCCCTGAGTGCTTCCTCTTCAGCTCCCTTGTGCGCCGCGTACTGATACCGGCGCCGGAAGATGACATCATCTTCCGGCTCCGGTATCAGTGCGGTGCGCGAGGGAGCTGAAGAGGAAGCACTCAGGGGAGAGTGCTCCCTCGCGCACCAGCCGGCCGCCGGGTGTAAGCAGGGCCAGCCTCGGGGGGCCCGGAGGTGGCCGGCTCCTGGGCCCCCCAGGAGAAGAGGCTGGCCCAGAGCGTACATACCGGGTCGCAGGGGCGGCCGGGCCCCCTGGTGGGCCGGGCCCGGTCGCAGCCGCGACCCCTGCGACCCTGGTATGTACGCCACTGGGACCAGGGTGTCCATTTAAAGTGCCCCTCTTTGCCCTTTTGAAATGTTGGGAGGTATGCAATAACTACACTTTTGGTCATTTTTAATGTTGAAAGGAATGGCTCCTAACAATGCAATATTTAATTTTCCTTTTATGCATTACAGACCCTATAAATACACTTCCACCAGCGTCAGCCATATAACAAGTATGAATTAATAACATAGACTCATTTTCATTTGTTTTATCCTAATCATAGTTTTTCTGCTCATTACGTTGTCTTGAACTTGGCAATAATCATCTGTCCAGCGTCTCGCTGACAGCAAGTGCAATCATGTAATGTGGTCGGAGGGCATTCTGCTTTCATCAGGACAATGACAAATGGGAACAGTTTTCTTTTTACATTTACAAATTAATAAAGAGTGCAATTTTACACACTATCCTAGAGCTATGAGCTGTGCTGATCAGATCATTTTAAAGAAATTGAAATCAATTTAGGGGTTAAAAGTGCCTGTCCTTTAATTAAAAATTCCTTGACTCTGACGTTCTTCTGTTTGTTAGCAGTTTGACCATAATTAGATATTTTTTTAAAGAAGTCCACCAGGGCGTCTCAAACATTTACACAGGTTTCATTTATAAAAACAAAAATTAACCCATTTACAACTTAGTAAAAAAAAAAAAAAAAAATTAGGAGTGAGAAATGTTTTTAAATGGGGTACAAAGCTCCTATGAAATTTTTTTAAAAACAGCAATTCCACGTTCAGAAATACCTCCAAAAATGAAAACATTTCCATCTATAGATTTTTTTTTCCCATAAACCGTATATGTCCGTGAAGAAATATTGGAGCGGATGTAAAAAATGAGTAAAGTTTCCTCTGTCTCTTAACATTTTCAACAAGGTAAAAGCCCATAGCAGCAAGGTCAAATATACCTATATCTCAAAACCCTTGTCACTGCATTCCATTCGACAGAAGCACAAACACTATATTCATGATAGAATGGAATAGAAGGGAACCTCTAGCGGTGATACTCTGATAATCCGCCTCAATATTGACTGCTGCAACTTGTCTGTGCGACATCTGGTATATCTTCTGGGCCATAAAGTGGACTTCAGTCCCTAGTACTCTAGTGGTAGGAGCAGATACTCATCTATTGTCTGCTCCAAGGAATATCTCAGGTCTAGATGCCCAGATAAGACTACTCACTCCTATTTATTAAAGGGGTCAACTATCCCCTGTTGGATTGCTATGTGTGAAGGTGATCACAAGGGTTTTGGTAAAAGCAGGTCTTTGAGTCGAAGAGCAAGATTCTAATTGCAGCTACTGTCAGGGCCGGATTAACATAGGGGCTGATGGAGCTGCAGCTCCAGGCCCAGGCCCATGGAATAGGCCCATTGATGTAAAAAATAAATAAAAAAAATATATATTTTTTTTTACTCACTACTCTTAGGGTTGCCATGTATTTCTCATGTATTTCCTATGGTTGCCAGGTATTTCTCAGAAGTATTTCTCAGGTATTTGAGGCTGCCTAGCCGGTGCGAGTATTGCAGTAATAAACAGAGTATAAACAGAGATTATTCTGCAATACCAGCGCCAGCCAGTAGGGGTCTCTGTTTGTGTGGAGAGAGGCAGGATTAAGAAGTTACAGCATCTCCCTCCCTGCCTCTCTCTACTCACTGATCCACAGGGGAGCAGCTCTGCACAGAGAGACCAGACAGCAGCTCAGAGCCTGCGAGACATGGGGATGGTGAGAGACTTGGGGACGCTGATACATTGGGACACTGGGGAACATGGGGACCCTGAGACACTAGGGACACAGTGGCCCCATGTCTCCCAGTGGCCCCTGGTCTCTCAGTGTCCCCATGTCTCCCAGCCAGTGTCCCTAGTGTCTCAGGGTCCCCATGTCTCCCAGTGTCCCTGGTGTCTCTCTGTGTCCCTAGTCTCCCAGAGTCCCCATGTATCTCAGTGTCCCTGTGTCTCTCCGAGTGTCTCAGTGTCCCCATGTCTCACAGTGTCCCAATGTCTCTAAGTGTCCCCTAGTGTCCTAGTGACATCGGGACACTTGGAGACATGGGGATACTGGGGGACACAGGGAGAGATGAAGACGCTGGGCGACTTTGAGACCTGGGAGACATGGGGCACTCCCAGTGTCCCCATGTCTCCCACCGAGTGTCCCTAGTATCTCAGTATCCCCATGTTTCCAGTGTCCCTGGTGTCTCTCAATGTCCGTAGTGTGCCAGTGTCCCTAGTGTCTCAGTGTTTCCTAGTCTCACAAAGTCCCCTAGTCTCCCAGTGTCCCAATGTCTCCCAGTGTCCCCATGTCTTATAGTGTCTCAGTGTCCCCTAGTATAAAATAAAAAATCTCAGGCACTCATTGTGATAGATTTAAGCAGGTTTATTGGACACTGCAACATTTTGACCTGTATCAAGTCTCCAGTGTCCCCATGTCTTCTAGTGTCTCAGTGTCCCCTAGTATAAAATAAAAAATCTCAGGCACTCATTGTGATAGATTTAAGCAGGTTTATTGGACACTGCAACATTTTGACCTGTATCAAGTCTCCAGTGTCCCCTATGTATCACAGTGTCCCCTATGTGTCAGGGTGTCTCAATGTCCCATCTCTCCCAGTGTACCTGGTGTATCTCAGTGTTCTTAGTGTCTCAGTGTCCCCTAGTCTCTCAGAATCCCCTAGTCTCCCAGTGTCCCTATGTCTCACAGTGCCCCCAAGTGTCTCAGTGTCCCCTAGTATAAAATAAAAAAATCTCATGCACTCACTGTGATAGATTTAAGCAGGTTTATTGAACACCGCAAAATTTTGACCTGTACCCAGCATCCCCTATATATCACAGTGTCTCCTATGTATCAGTGCACCATGTCTCCCAGTGTCCCCTCATGTCTTAAAGTCACCCAGTGTCCCCATGACTCCCAGTGTCCCCAAGAGTGGACACTGGGATACATGGGGACAAAGACACTAAGGGACTGGGAGACATGGGGACACAGAAATGCCCCATTTTTGTGTATGTTCGTCCCTTTCGGCACTTCTGGTTATGTGATTAGTGTCAGTGGCCCACCCTTTTACCCCATCCATAAACTCCCTGAGTTACTGGACACTGCTGTTAGGGGGTATGGGTTTACTTGAAATCATGAGATTAGCATAGGATATGTGTTTTCTCATAGCTGCATCCTATGAGTTTCCCTCCAGCACCATCTCCATCAGATACATGACGCTTAGGAGGTATGACTGTTTTAGTGTTTTGGGTCAATAAGATTTTGTAATTAGGCCCATCATAATTGTCAGCACCAGGCCCCCTAGGCTTTTAATCTGGCCCTGGCTACTGTGTCTCACCACCAAATAACATCACTTTCACTATCAAGAATTTCCCCGATCATTCAGAATGAATCTTATAATGGAACATATATACCTTGATATGTACTTTAATATTTATCTTTCTTTAAACTGTCTTTCTCTTTTGCAAAATTTCACTTCTAAAGCAAATCTTCCCATCCTGTTCTTTCCCTACTGCATACTTAAAAGTTACTGAGATACTTTGAGTGTCTGTCTTTATATTTGCACTTTGCATTGTGCTCTATTATCTTTTTCTAGATATTTATTCACAAAATTAGTCTTCAGATTGTATGTAATTCTTGTTTTTTGTCTACGACAAAACATAAGACAGTAACATGATCTTAAAATAACTCAAACACCACATTCTCTGATTCCATTCTGTGATCAATGTTCGAACTATTGGAATTTTGAAAAATAGCTTTGCGCCTACTGCATATAATCTGTGTGATGTCGTAACATGTAAATAATTAAGTAAGGACAGTCTCTGGAGTTGCCCTGGAGATCTAGAATTTATAACTGGATGCCATGGTTACTCCTACATTGAAGTTCTATCCTTACCTGGGAACCTTATTAATGATCCAACCCTTATACTCTTAGCAAACAAATACAAAACAAAGAATTAACTCACTAAAAGCTCAGCTCATTATTGTGACTCAATCATTGTAGTAACCAGATGATTCTGATATCAGACTTAAGGCAAACGCTACCCTCCCTATATATCCATACCTATTTGTATCTCTGAGAAGGCTTGGCTACCTTCACAGACGTCCAATGGAATGCTCCTCATAGACGAGCATTTGAGACCTAATGCGCATGCGCAGCGACCGTCACACACACACATTTAGTCTTTCCCATAGGAAAGCTGTGGCGAAACCAACTTCGCCACTGTGAACTGGAGAAGCCTGGTTGCTAGCCTCCTGCCCGCTGACTATGGCCCGTGGACATATTACACTTTAAAGACTATATTTGGGCATGTATAATTTATATTGCTGCTACTGGCCCTTTAAAATCAGCAATGGACATTTTGGGACTACTGTCCCTTTAAGACTGTGAAGCCTATCCTATTGTACTGCCTGTATATTGTATATGTATTTATGTATGCAGTTAACCTGGGTTATATATATATGCAGCCTTCATCTGATTGTTCGGTAGAATCCCTCCATTCCTTGTATTGAGGAAACTACCGAACAACCAGACCACCCAGGACTAAGTGTGCCTCCAATTACCGTTTGCAACAATGTTGCAAACGGGTAATTGGCAATCAGTGCAGTGTGGTCTTTGTCCTCTGGGTGGCCGCCATTCGGGAAACAAACACGTGGCGGCGGCCATCTTTAACTACCGAACAGCGGTGTTTTGCCGTCGAGTGTCTGGAACTGAAATCGGACACTTGACTAGGCAAACACCGCTGAGACCTCCATACTTCCAGAAATTCGTATGGAAACTACCGAATGACCCCACGTTCGGTAGAAAGAACCCCACAAACAAGGGAATTCATTCAAACCCTCTCCAGGCTCTATAACACAGGCAATTCGTCTGTTTTCATTCCCTTGTTTGTGACCGACCGCAGGGCCAAAATGCATGGAACTGATTTCGGATACTTTACCCAGGCGGTCGGTCAATACTTTAAAGTCCCATAACTCCTGAACCATTTATCCGAATGGGCTGATTCTTGCATATGTTGTCCCCCTGAATAAGGGCTATCAGGGGATACCTGTTTTGGAGGTGTAGCATATGTATTTGGGGTACATCCAGGAATTGGGGAAAAAGGTGTACAGTATAATTGTGTTAAGTGTTAATCTAAGGGGAGGAAATGTGTGGGAGGTACATCCATGTGATTGGTTAATTTCATCCTCCCCCTGGGAGTGTCCTGTATGTACTTGTTGGTAATAAAAGCCAGACTGGGTGTCCCAGTCTTGAGTTCCTGCTTAACCCTCAAAATGAAGTGTCGTCTCGTTCTTGGGGGGGATTGGATTGTAAGCTGACTGCCAAGAGTGTAAGCCGATTGTATGCTTTTCTTGTTCAGCTGTTCCAGTTCGGAGTGTTATTTCGTATCCAGATCGGGAGTGTGGTGTTCTGCAGTAGCTGTGCCTGTATCCAGAAAAGGGGATTATCGCCTAAACGGATTTTTCCCCTTTCATGCTGAAACGGTCCGTTACAAAAGCATTTTACTCGGTCAGTGCACCTAATGACCCTCTCTAGTGACTGTCATACTGACGGCCACTAGAGGTGGAATTAAACCTGAAACAATAATTGATAATGGCATATACCAATTCGATGATTAATTGATAATTGCATAGAATATTTCCTGGACTTAATTGGTAAAGTCTAGTTTTTACAAATAAACAGAGTGATACATATCAATATAAGCGTGAAATATTAAACATTTTTCATGAAACTTTAATGTTTTTACTGTAAAAATATTATATTTATTACATGTCATTGTATAGAATGACCAACACATGTATATTATGTATTTCTTGTCGACAGCCAATCTTTTCCCCTACTACAGAATAAAGTGCTCTGCAAGCTGTTCAGGTGAGAACTGGCAAAAACACTTAGATGATGTATAATCTTTCGAGATATGACTTCAGAAGTAATTTTCTCACAAAACGTATATTTTTCAATTACGCTACTTAGAGTTATTTAACTGGAAAGATCTGGTTTTACAGCCTTAACCCCTTAAGGACACATGACATGTCTGACATGTCATAATTCCCTTTTATTCCAGAAGTTTGGTCCTTAAGGGGTTAAATAGTACTCTATAGACAGATTTTTGACCACAATAGTGCTTACATAATGCAAAATGTAAAAAGTCCTCATTTATAACATAAACAGTCCTAATTCAAACTAGTAATAGTATAATTGCAATTTTTACGAGTTATTTGGTTGGGGGAATTATCTGGTAATGCCTAAGAGGAGTTAATTGATAATGGCTTATACCACTTCAATGATTAATTGATACTTGCATAGAATATTTCCTGGGCTTAATTGGTAAAGTCATTGATAATTGCTGGGTTATTTGGTAACACTACAGATATTTTCCTGTTACCTTGTTCTGCTTTAGGTAGTAATTTAGTATTGAAATAATTGCATGAGTTATTTAGTAGCTAGAGAGAGATACTTCTGTGAGTTAGTTGGTAATGATATAAATAGCTGTGCAAGTTATTCGGTAATTATACCGATGGCAACTTGAAGTATTTGTAATAATATTAATTTTTGTCAAAATGATTTGGTCCTGGCATAGATGTGTGAACTATCTTTTATTTAGTAATAATATAGGTAACCATTATTCACAAATGAAATAGAAATATTTGTGAATTAGTTGTAGTTTTTTTAAATTGTTATTTACTAATGGTAATTTAATTAGCTGTTTGACGACAGAGAATTGGTCTGTCCATGGTAAAAATATGTGGTTCGTCCACGTCCATTTTGTTTCTGGCAATTCGTGTTTCGTCCATGGGGTTTTTCTGTTTACACAAATTTCATTCATTCGATTGTTTTGTAAAAACAAGTCAGGTGAGCCAATTGGGCATGAAAATTTGCCTTTTGATGAATGTCCCCTGACTTTCAATCACCTTTTTTTTTTTCTATCAATCAGCTTTTTTGTTTTTTGCCCCACAGACAGAACTCTGAATCACGAAACAGTTAAAATGGCTCATTCATTCCTTGTTTGGTTTATGTCGTTACTTGGTCGTATTGCGATTCGGATATCCAGACGATTTGCTGATTGCACAAAATTTGTACAAATCGTGATTTGTTTGAAACCCAATGTACAATTCTAGTAGAGATAGCTTTAAGTTATTGGGTTGATAGTTTTGATTTATTTGGTAATGCTAGAGAAATATTTGGCAATGGTTTAGATCGCAGTGAGTTATTAGTTAATGGTATAGATATTTATGAGAAAAATGTGATTATACCCACTATTGAGTAGATATAGATAAGAGCACCATACTTACTAAGGGGTGGTCAGCTTGGCCCTGATTGCATCCTGTGTCTACACCTGCTATGGTATCATGTAAAGCCATATTATGATCCAATCCTTGTTCCAGCCAGGCGCCAGGGAGCTGAGGCAGAAAGGGGTGCTGACAGAGGCAGCTCTCTAGTTAGGTGAGTTAGACGGCTGCCTAAGACCTTGCGCTTACTGGGGTCTTGCGTCTGCCAAATTCGCCTTAGAGCAGACTGATCTGTCGGATCATTGGGCTTGCCTTGTGTGCCACAGGGTGCAGAGCCCCTCCAATCAGTCTGCCCTGGGGAAGAGACAGCCAGCACCTCCAGTCCACAGCTCTGCCGGATGCATAGCTGCTGACCATGTGGTAGTGGTCTTGCGAACTTGTCCAAACAGAGTGCCAGAGCTCACAAGACCTCTACCACATGGTCTGTCTGCACCAGATGGAGCTGCAGACCGGATAGCTATCCCACCAAACACGCAGGGAGGGAGACCACTGGACTACCATGGAATCGATTACTACATTTAAAAAAAGGTATTTCAGTTTGGGGAGACTCGTCACAAAAACACAGCCTCCATGCACACTGTCACCCTCTCTGCCCCCCACATACTGTCACACCTCTCGCTCACACACACACACACACACACACACTGTCACCCCTTCACACACTGTCACCCCTCACACACACACACACTGTCACCCCTTCACACACACACACACACACACTGTCACCCCCACACACTGTCACCCTCCCTCACACTGTCAAAGCATTCTGATTACAAAAAGGTGAGAATTGTCAGAAATTGAAAGTGAGTTTAAAGTTGAAGACCAAAATAGCCAGACTGGAAGTATAGCTCACAAGAGAGAATTTTTCTACTTTTTGTCTTTAAATTTAAAATTCATTTGCACTTCACTTCCAATTCTCACTTTAGTGCATAACCATAACGGTGTGATGTGATTATTCCCACATTATATTGCTGGGCCCGTGGGATTCCTTTAACTTAGAGAAGAAAAACAGATTGATGAATTTCCTTGTTGTTAAGCACCATCTGCTTAATATTCTCCCGTACTCACCAGCTCATGTATTTTTCAGTATGCTTTCTGACTGCTTGCTGTTGATGCAATCATTTGTTTTCTAATATAATTTTATTGAAAATAGGTTCATTGTAAAATGGGGGTAGGACAGACGTATACAGTATCCTTCAGTTGGATAGGTACATTCCCTTTCCTATTAATTTGTATTTGTCTTTATTTTTTAATACTAATACATTTACTGTATCGGGAAAAACCTTTTATCCTTTCATAACCCATCAGGAAAAATCTTTCAGTGTTCTCCTGTGCTATTACTGATGGAATTGGCTGCTACACTATTCTTGTTTTCTCTTCTTTTATTCCATCCGATAGCATTCTAAAATGTTTGTGTGCTAGAGCTGTGATATGTAACATATATCTTCCTTCCCAGTGACGTGTATACATGCATTATCTGTCACTCTGCATTACAAAGCAACGCAAAACCTAACGTGGCCCATATAATGACGTCTTTAGATATTCATTTTTCCATGTTTGCCAAGTGGCTGTTTATATGCTTACTTGTTTTGTTCTAATTTCTTTATTTATTTTGCTTACACAATGTACAGCGCATAAATATTTGAATAACAATAAGTAAAATATGTAAAACCTAAAGGTACTATAGAAACTATAGTGCTAGAAATACAACGTTGACAATTCCTAGCATATTCCTACTACTATGGTACCCCAGTACCCCTCGCGTGCCACCCCCACCACAGTTGTTTTCCCGGCACTACAGCTCCCTATAGTGCTTCCCTATGTCAAGCCTCTCTCCCCCCCCACCCCATGGTGCAGATGGGGTTAAAAACCCCTTCTGACACTTATATGAGTTTAGCGCTGACGTCCCTCGGAGCTGGGATGGGCTATGTCTCTGCTCTTCCCCCGCTCCTCCCCCGTCAAAATTAGCCGGCCGGGGAGACCTAATGTGCATGCTTGCCAATGGCTGCGCTCGCATTTGTAATTATACAGTGCTTTCCTATGGGGTTTCGAGTGACGATGGATGTCCTTATACATGGCTTGAGGACGTCCAGCGTCAGTCAGGCAACCAAAAGTCGCCAAATGACCCGGAAGTCCCTCTACTAGCTGTGTGGTAGACAGTAGTTAACCCACAGAGATAATTATTGCAGTTTATAAAAATGGGAATATGCACCCAAACCACGTCAATGAGCTGAAGTGGACTGGGTGCCTATAGTGTCCCTTTAACCCCTTAAGGACACATCACATGTCTGACATGTCATAACTCCCTTTTATTCCAGAAGTTTGGTCCTTAAGGGGTTAAAGCTTTATAATATATATTTGATGATATTTTATTTTTTTATGTATGTTTTTGCTTGGAAAAATATTAACATATTTAATTTAAACATTGATTTGACCTGCTTTATACAGAGAGAAATGAAAGTTTGAAAAATTATGAGTGACTTTTTTTAAAATTTCAAATGTTTATTGTTGTAAATAAAATAAAAGGGAAAGGGATACAGAAGAGAAAAAGGGGTAGGTAAGGGAGGGGGAACACTACAAACATGCATGACATTACGAGCACTACCCATACAAGTGGCATATTAAACATGTGAACATAGTTATTACATCATATACAGCATCGAATAGGCAAAATTAAGCATTAAAACTAGATTTAGGATGAAAAATGTTATATACTCAATATATTCGGTAAATTCAATAGATGACAGCGCCAACAGTGCGAGAGAGTATCGGGAAATATCTTATGTAGTCTAGTCGGGACCATGTACCATCTGTATAGAGTTTTGTGCTGTTCAAAGTGAGTGGAAGATTTGATTAGACCTTTTGATATTGTAATCTTGCAGTTCCATAGTTTTGGTGATATATTATTTTTGAGGTCTGTTTCCCATTGCACAGATATCAAAGGAAACATCTCAGTCTTGAGCCAGTGTTCCTCTGAGACTTGTCTTTGCTCTCTTCTATTTCTCCCTCTGTGGTCTCAGTCTCACAGGGAGCTTGGATCGTGCTCCATATTTCTTGGACTTCCATGGGCACTGCCAAACTCTCGGGGGATGGCTTTCTGCATGAAGGCACCTGTGGCCAACAGAAGTTGTTATATGAAACACACAGTATCTCGATCAAACAAAACTAAAATTATTGAGAGCTGTCATGTCTTGGGCTCTTGTCTTAAAATTTTTCTCTACCATTAATAACTAGTGAATCTAAACATTAAGGCCTAATATAAACATTGCTGAGAGTCTTACCTGGTCCAGGTACTCCATGAACTTATCATGAACCCCTTTCACAAGGTGTGATGGAATCACGACTGTTTCACCCGCATATTCATTCTGCTTATCACAGTTTAATGCGGTGCGGTGTATCAGTCCTCCAATCTGAGAATGCTACATGTTAAAAGACACCAAATTTACTCATTTTAGGATCCCATTGTACATTGCTATACATCATTGTTAGACTGTACGGTCACACTTTTTTTTTTTGCTTTTGTAGAAACATTTTTTATATTCTACACCAGGGGTAGGCAGCATTTGACACTTGACATGCTTTGGACTACATCTCCCATGATGCTTTGCTAGCATTATAGCTGTAAGGACATTATGGGAGATGTAGTCCACAACATCTGGAGTGCTGAAGGTTGCCTACCCCTGTTCTATTTCTTCCACGTTGTCTTTACTTTTTTTAAATTCTCGTTCTTTCCCAGTAACTGTCTCTTACCTTCTATTGAGGTGCCTGCTAGTCTCTGACAGGACAGGATTTTCGTGAAGTAGAATCACGCAGCTTTATTGAATAGTACAAGTCGCTCTCTTAATGCTGTAGAGAAGGGACTAAGTCCAGCTGCCGATCATCACCCTTTGACAAGAGAAGAAGACACATTTTAATTTTAGCAGATGGCTTACCACTGGGTTCATTGATAAAATAAATTTTGTGGCGGAACCAACCTCGCCACTGTACACTGGAGAAGCCTGGTTGCCCGCCTGCTCCCTTTAGACTATGGCCCTGTTCTTTTTCCCTGCAGAAAGGCTGGTTTGTGCCTTTCTGCGGACTGTTAAAGCCATGCTACCCCAGATAGCTATGCCATGGAGCCCAGCCGTATACTGAAAGACTGTATGAAAGACTTTGGCTCCATGGCGATTTAACTGTATGTATGTGATCTGAGCGCCATCCGGTAATAATGTGCGCTCAGATCTAAGCTATCTGGGGATGTATTTTATGTAATAAATGTAACCTTGTGTATTTTATTGTATTTTACTGTCTTTTTACTGCCATGTGCTTAATGGAGTTTTGCCTCTGTCCTTGGAGATAATTGGATTACTTCTCAATTATCTCCAGGATAGAAGACTCTGTGGAAATGGTTTTGGGCAGAAAAGCCATGCTTCATTCGGTCATAAAGGACTTCCATCTAACTTTTTAACCCCTGAACCGATTGCCCTGATTTTTGAGTATGTGTTTATTTCCTGCATGCTGATTATGAAAATGTATGTTTTATGTTCGCGGCATGTATATTTTAGAAGTTATAAATATTGTGTAAAAACTGTATTCCTCTGCCTGTGATAATGAGATTACCCATTGTGTTCAGTAATCATATCGCAGGCAGAGGGGAGGATTTTGTGTGGGAGTGTCTGTGTGTATTGTACGGATTGATTGGTTGTTCAGTAAAACCCTGTGGGCTATACTGTGTTTGTGGATTGGGAAAAAAGAGACTGTATGTGCCAGATTCTGCTTGACCCTCAAACGAAGTGTCGTCTCGTTATTGGGGGAATTGGATTGTATGCTGACTGCCAGGAGTGTAACCCTTTCGTATAGTTTTCCTGTTCGGATATTTCCAGTGTTCATGTGTTTTCAGTTTGGGAGATTGGTGCTTACAGTAGCTGTCGGTGTATCATCAAAAGGGGAATATCGCCTAAACGGTTTTTAACCTCTGGTGAGCAAAACGGTCCGTTACACATTTGTTAGAAAGCTTTTCAATCTGGTTTTAGATATACCTAAAATAAAAATACATAATTAAATTAAGTATTATTCAGTGATTTTTATTATTTTTACTTTGGCAGTGGAGGGTTTCTTTATAGGACAATTGTCACATTATAACTATTTTTTAATATAATAATCGTTCCTATAAGTTTTAACAGTAAATAGATCTTTTTAAAAATGAAGTATATGTAAAATAAGAGAAAATCGCTATACCTTTAATGTATGACAGGATCCTTTAGCCATATACACGCACCTTGAGTCAGCCCAGAAGAGGTCTGCATAATTAAATACATAATTAAATAAAATACTAAACAGGGATTTTATTATTTGTTTTTATTTGGTTCTTTTTTAATAGAATCTTTTCTGCACGGTTTGAAATGAAATAGATGTAAATGAAGTATAATGAAAATTACAAAAAATCCCACCTTTAGTATATGACCGTATCCTTTAGCCATATACATACACCGTGAGTCAGACAGTTTGAAAACCGACCATTAGACTCTATGGTCTTACTTGTTTCACTCCCTCTCATTCCCTTTGTACAAAAAATAAAATATTCTACACCAGGGGTAGGCAGCCTTTGGCACTTCAAATGTTTCGGACTACATCTCCCATGATGCTTTGCCTGTAAGGACATTATGGGAGATGTAGTCCACAACATCTGGAGTGCCGAAGGTTGCCTACCCCTGTTCTATGCCTTCCCCGTTGTCTTTACTTTTTTTAGATTCTCGTTCTTTCCCAGTAACTGTCTCTTACCTTCTATTGAGGTGCCTGCTAGTCTCTGACAGGACAGGATTTTTGTGAAGTAGAATCACGCAGCTTTATTGAATAGTACAAGTCGCTCTCTCAATGCTGTAGAGAAGGGACTAAGTCCGGCTGCCCATCACCACCCTTTGACAAGGTAAGAAGACACATTTTAATTGTAGCAGCTGGCTTAACACTGGGTTCAGGGGGCGGGGCCGGACCGCCGAGCTGGACGGTCGCAGGCAAGCAGAGCTCCTGCAACACCACGCTGAAAAATATGCCTTTAACTCGAAAAACAGACCGACAGCTACAAAACCTGCGGCCAAGGGACCACTGGTTCCAGGGAGAGGCTGGCTCCCCGAGCTACAGTCCCCTGGAGGGGATATTCTCGATAACCTACCTGAGGCCTTCTCCGGCGGTGAGTGGGGTGGACGGCCGCTACCCCACTATCCTGCCATACAGCACCCAACCCAAGACACAGCTCTGAGCGGGTCCGGCCCCGTTTCCCCCCCCTATGGACCGGGGGGGTGATCCCGGTCCTCACCCTGGGGCCTTGATCGGGATGCCGAGGCTGGGAGGTCGGACCGCTAGGCCAAAGATGGCGGGCGCCATGCGCGCAAGCGGCGAAGGGAGAGCCAGCACTTAGCACTAATACACATGGCCAACAAGGCGGCCCCTGCCTTCAGACACGGCTAAACCGAGAAGCGAGACCACTTACCCCCGCAGCCACTTACATCAGCGACGACGACGGCGGCACAAGGGAGTAGGAGGTAAACCACACACTGACTGCCGCCTGACTGGAATAAACCTGTCACCGGCACGACGACAAACCGACCTCACACCCAGCCTGCGACTGACCCACCCAGGAACCAACAGCCGCGTTCCGACTACAGCACAGCTGCAGACTCACAAGAACCAGCGAGAACCCCACAATGCAGCAATGGGTGGACTGCGTCCCGACACCTGCCCTAGTGGACATTCGCTTCCTGATATACAGATGAGGGCAGAGCACCAGGAAAGCAGGGCCCCAATCAGGGATCTCCACAGGCACTCAAGCATAAAGTTCCCACATTATGAAGCAGAAGCAGTGTGAAAAACGCGGCTTTTCAAGCACTCTTTTTTATAAACAAAGAAGCATTTTTGATAAATAACGTCTCAACATTCCAGCCGCTCAGCCAGTTCTAACTGCCCCTGTTAGTGCATTCAGTGTGCAGGCAGCGTATTTGGGGCCCAGCTCAAAGAAATATTGTGCCTGTTGTATTAGCTGAGCTGTTAAAACCGACTTAAGCCACAGAATGTAAAGTCATTTCTATCCTATAACCTGCCTAACTAGCATGTCTTAAGCTTGTTTTGTAAAACAAACAAAAAAAAAAACCTAGTGCATTGTACTAACATACCCCATTGCCTTCCATGTTATGTAATCTTGGTTTTGAAATATGCATGTGGATTGCCTTTGGGGTACCACATGCCTGTATGTTACCCGCATATGCACTGCAAAAATAAAGAATTAAAAAAAAAAAAAAAAAAAAAAAAAAAAACACTGGGTTCAATGATAAAATACATTTGTTGGAAAACACTCTATAATGAGACAGCACTCTATAATAAGACAGCACTCTAAAATGAGACAGCACTCTGTAATGAGACAGCACTCTGTAATGAGACAGCACTCTACAATGAGACAGCACTCTAGCAGTCTTTTTTTTTTTACTAACGTGAGAATTCAACGTGAATTTCACATTTAATTCCAAAGTACCCAAACTGAAAGCATAGTGAACAGAGAGAATGTTTCCATTTTGGTAATTTTGAACTTACAGTTGAAATTCACTTTATATTCACCTTGGATTCTCACTGTAGTAAATAATTGTGTAGAACTTCTTGTATCATTCAATACTGACCACATATGTCTATTTTCTGAAGCAGCGACTGCGCAGACGTCGCAGGAAACATCCCAGTCTTGGGCCGGTGTTCTTCTGAGACTCATTTTGGCTTTCTTTAGCCTCTTCTATTTCTCCCTCTGTGGTCTCAGTCTCACAGGGAGCTTGGATCGTGCTCCATATTTCTTGGACTTCCATGGACACTGCCAAACTCTCGGGGGATGGCTTTCTGCATGGAGGCACCTGTGGCCAACAGAAGTTGTTATATGAAACACATTATCGTAATCAAACAAAACTAAAGTTATACAAGTTCTAGCACTGTAATTCATAATTAATCCATTTGGCCCTCATACCTGGCAGCCATCTCTATCTATCCTTAGTATTAGAGACTATTCAGAACTTTCTCTGGGATTTTGAGTGCGGTCATGTCTTCTCCTGGGAAAGGAGAGTCTTGGGCTCTTGTGTTAATATAATTCTCTACCATTAATAACTAGTGAATCTAAACATTAAGGCCTAATATAAACATTGCTGAGAGTCTTACCTGGTCCAGGTACTCCATGAACCTATCGTGAACCCCTTTCACAAAGTGTGAAGGAATCACAACTATTTCACCATCGTATTCACTCTTCTTATCGGAATGTAGAGCTACGTGGTGTATCACTCCAGCAATCCGAGTATGCTACATGTTAAAAGAAACCCAAATGTGAGAATTTACTAATTGAAGGATCCCATTGTACAGTGCTATACATCGTCATTGATAGGAAGGATGTGGCCCCTACTCACCGCTCTCAGCAGCCAAGCATCGTGCTCTTTCTGCCTTTCCAGGAGCTCATTTCGGAGCTGTCCCAGCTGTTCTTCTATTTGCTGAGCCATTATCGCTCCTGGGATTAGCTCCTTTCTTTTCTCCTGGTTTAATCCTTTCTTTATAAATGTCAGAAAGGTGTTTAAACTCATGGTGGCAAACTCACTCAGTAATTCTGAGAATGTAGTATGTAGAAAATAAGTGGCTTATTCGCAATGATCGCCAGGTGTATACACTGCAGATGCTGAATATACACTGGTGAAGGCACTAGGCAGAGATAGGTATTGAAAGGATTATGTCTATGACATCACAGACAGTGTCTGACATCAATGGATGTGGGTGTGGCTAGTTAGAGATGATGTAATCCAGACACACCCATTTAATTGTTACTGTAACCCCGCCCACTTTACCATATAAGGTGTTAACCCTTAGAGTGCCAACCATATCATGGTGGAGTCAGCCAGAAATGCCATCTAAGTCTCATTGTTATTCACCAAAGTCAAATTGCATTTCTAATTTAAGGCCTTAGTAGCAAACTGGAAAAAATTCTCTAAGTCAGCTATGCTTCCAGTTCAGCTAGTCCGGCCTTAAGTTTGAAATTCTCGTTACATTTCTCACTTTAGTGAATAACCCTAAAAGTGAAATCCAAATATAATGCCAAAATAGCCAAACTGAAACAAATTCGCCTATTTTGTCGTAAATGTTGAGATTGACTTTACAGTTCCTGGATCAAACTCTCATCACACTCAGGCAGATGTCACTGGACCCGGGGAAGCCACCCTTCTGCACCCAAAAGGTGGCTAAAAATATGTAAACTGTAATCTGCATGTGTCAGTGTGTATATTTGTGTGTATGAGTCAGTGTGCATTAGGGATCGACCGATATTGTTTTTTTAGAGCCGATACCGATAATCTGTGAACTTTCAGGCCGATAGCCGATAACTTGCCGATATTCTGTGCATTTACCATTTTGAAAAAATAAACTATTTCTAAAGGTAAATGCACAAAATATACATGCCACATGTAGTGGATGCAGGGGAGCTGTGTGTGTGTGTGTGTAGTGGATGCAGTGTGTGTTTATGTAGTGTGTATATAATGAATGCAGGGTGTGTCTGCCGTGTGTAGAGTGAATGCAGTGAGTGTTTGTATAGTGAATGTAGTGTGTGTGTAGTGTGCGTAAAGTGAATGCAGTGTGTTTGTGTAGTGTGTGTATATAATGCAGTGTGTGTGTGTTTGTGTGTATATAATGCAGTGTGTGTGTTTGTGTAGTGTGTGTATATAATGCAGTGTACGTGTGTGTCTGTGTTTGTGAAGGGATGTAATTTGTGTAAAATGGGCGGGGGGGGGCATTTTTTTATTTAAATTTTAATATTTATATGTTTTATTATTATTATTTTTTTAGTCCCCCCTCCCTGCTTGTTACCTGGCCAGGGAGGGGGGCTATGACATTCCCTGGTGGTCCAGGGGCGTGTACTAA